>NC_051228.1:20793054-21093054 GCF_015220715.1 Pygocentrus nattereri | reverse complement strand
CACTAAGGGGCAGTGAGTACAATTGCCCGGAGCAGTGGGCAGCCCTATCCACAGCACCTGGGAAGCAACTGGGGGTTAGTTATCTTGCTCAAGGGCACCTCAGTCATGGACTGTCGGCATTGGGAACTGGCAACCTTCTGGTCACAGGGCCAGTTCCCTAACCTCCAGCCCACGACTGCCCCCCAACGAATTATATAAGAAATATTATAATATTAATGGATTATATAAGAAAAGGAGACCGATTAAAGGAGGAGAATCATTGTGAGAAGCAGAAAGTGCAGAGACTAAACTTTGGATTTGGGGGAAAATATCCGTGCAGATACACTCGCACATTATTCTACTTGGATTATGTCAATTTTTGCATCTAGCATATTTGGTTGATTAAACACACTACATGAATTAAACGTGTTATTATTATCAGTAGTATTAGTATTAGTGTGATTACATCAAACATTTTAGCTCATTTATATTTGAAAACAAAACAGTATTTTTTTTTTATTTGTTTTGCCAAATTATTGCTTGCAGCAAGCATGCAAACAAATAGGCAAGCAGTAAACAGGCATAAACAAACAATAAATACAGAATACAGAATTAGGCCCAGCATGGTTTAAACACATAGAAATGCTTCTGTTGCGGATGTTAACGCAGGAACCAGAAGCGAACTTGTGAGCTGAAGCTCACCTGGCCTGAAATACCAGCAGGCCGCAGGTTACTATAGCAACACGACACTTTGTTTGTACCAGCAGAAGGGTAGAGTCCTGCTGGAGTCCTGCAGGGGAGAGAGAGAGAGAGAGAAAGAGGGAATTCCTTTCTCTTTCTCACTTGCCTCCAGGTGTTTAATGTCTGCCTCACATGTCTCACTCAGCACAGCAGGATGGGAAAAATACACTGTAATTTTCTCTCACTCCCTCTGAGCCTGGCTGGGTGCGCTGTGTTCTAACACCTCTTATGTATGAACAGTTATGATATTAAAGCAGCGTTTACTGTCTGATCCAGCTACGCCTCTTTTAGAACGAAGCCTCTGCCTGCTGGCACAAAAACACGACTCACAATGAGGCATATTTTGAGATGATGGGAGCTTCATAGAAGTGTGTAAAATAAATCCTGTCCCCAAGAATTTATCATAAATAATAATACACACAGTGCCACGCTGAGATGTCTCAGGTGTACACAGTCTGATGTAAAAGTCTGGGCGCCCCTGGTCAAATTACATGTTCTGTTGATTTTCTAGGTGAAAATAAATTCAGACATCCTCAGAGAAGACATTTAAATATGCAACTTCTTTGCCAATTCTGTTGTACAATTTCGGGTTATTTGTAGAGTTTACCAAACAGATAAACAGACAAAATATAAAAGTGCCATAAATTTTTCTGTTTTTTGGAATAAAGGTCTTCGGGCTGTGTACTTATTTTCAAGTAGAAACTTTTGCCTATGGCTGTATATTTAACTGTCACTCCGGCATACTAAACAGTGCTTCTGGATAAATGAATATATGAATAAAGCAAAATATATCAACACAAAAATGATCCCAAAATTTCTGTATAATTAGATGGTTAAGATGGTAAACTAGAGTGGTTTGGTATGAAATGCTCAAGAGAAGCTTACCGAGCCAGCACTGCTCACAGTGGTGGTGATAGGAACCAGATGTCCACCTGTAAAAGCTCCCTCACAGAAAGTTATTATAGGAAATGCTTATGAATAAACTTCCTGTTATGAAGTTTTACATTCTTTACATACATAGCTCTTCAATGGTGCTTTAGTAAAGGCAATGTTTCTAATAGCACCAAAAAGAAGTCTTGTATTGTTACAAGCTTGACATTATAACAATACAACCCTTTTTGATGCTACATAGGACTATTTTCAAAGAGACTCTGTACTGAACCATATACAACACATTCTCTATCAGTCTGAAGAATCATTTCACCATGCAAAGAATCCTTTCAGCACGCAAATGGTACTTCATAACACTTAAGTGTTCATGGATCTATATAGAGCCACCATCTTTGCTAAAATTGTTTAAAGAACCATGTTTTTATAATGCTGATTGGTTAGCACTACTGCTACTGAGAGCTGATTGGTTAGCACTACTACTACTGAGAGCTGATTGGTTAGCACTACTGCTACTGAGAGCTGATTAGTAAGCACTACTGTTACTGAGTGCTGATTGGTTAGCACTGCTGCTATTGAGAGCTGATTGATTAGCATTGCTGCTATTGAGAGCTGATTGATTAGCATCGCTGCTATTGAGTGCTGATTGATTAGCATTGCTGCTACTAAGAGCTGATTGATTAGCATTACTGCTACTGAGAGCTGATTGGTTAGCATCACTGCTACTGAGAGCTGATTGATTAGCATTGCTGCTATTGAGTGCTGATTGATTAGCATTGCTGCTACTAAGAGCTGATTGATTAGCATTACTGCTACTGAGTGCTGATTGGTTAGCATCACTGCTACTGATAGCTGATTGGTTAGCATTACTGTTCAAGTTAAAATACATCGTCAGTTTTTATTTCATGCAGTTTTATGTTCAAAAAATTGTGTATTTTTCTGTATTAAAAATGATTAAGCTGAGATGATACGATGATAAAGCTAAGAAGATAAAGATGATTTACAAAAACCATTAGAACCAATTCCTTGTGTGCGCCCTCGAGTGTCTGACCAAGCCAGAACACATTATTCAATAGCAGTTCTCCTCACAAGGAATTCACTGTCAATATCTCACGATATCTGCCATTCAGAAAAGTATCATGTTCGCTTGTAATGTGGCAATGACAAATAGCTGTTAAAAGTAGCCTCAACTGTAGTAAGCATGCTGAAAAGAGCTGTAATGACACCAAGCAATGCAAGTTAGTAATAACAACAAAACCAGAAAACTTCCATTGTAATCGACACAGCTGATTTCACCAGACAAGTTACAGAGTTTAATGTTTGACAGACGCCCTGTTTTCTGTTTTTGACATGTCACATTGCACTCATGTTCCACCTTAAATGCTGCACTTAAGCCAGACGACTTTTGTCAAAACTCCTTTAAACAAGTCAAAAATGAATGAGAAAGTGAACTGTGTGACCCTTCCTCACATTTTCGAGGACACTGCTAGAGGTTTCAGTTGGTGGTACCATGTTTTTAATATGCATTGAGTTTCTCATATTACTTTTAAATGTATTAGATGTAAAATGTGTAAGATGTAAAATGCTCTTAAGCTATTAGCTGACAAGTTTGCAGTTTGTTTACTTTCTGTCTTGACAAGCAGTCTATGCGTGGTGATGCTTCATTTAATAATGTTTACTGCAGCAGGGCTGGATTGGAGCCATTTTTCTTTGCAGAGTGTGAATAAACTTCCTTGTTAACCACTTTTTGTGCTATCTTCTCACAGTATAGCACTTCCTCTAGTGTATTGCCTTGTGTCAATATACTGCAAAATATATATGAAATATATCATAATGTAATTTCAATATATATTTCTGTATCAGTAGACTTTAAAAAGGATTTTCAGTGGAGTATGAACACTGGATATGGACCGACGTAGTATGAAACTGCAATGCTAAAAGTGATTCATCATTTAAAAAGCATTTATAGTCACGACAAAGGCTTAATGTGGGTCTGGAAAACCAGCTGTTAGAATGTGAGATGACACAAGAGTGACTCTTTATCTGTCGTATGAATAATCGAAGTCTCCATCTAACAGATACTGCACAAGCTGTTCACCAGCAGCTTTCTTGTGACTAAGAGCACATTCCACCCAGCACATTCTTTTCTATTAACGTCTAAGACATTCATTCATTCAGAACGGTGAGGACAGGAACAGACAAGTGCAGGTTTGAGCAATCATCATAAATCACACCACCCTCAAATATTACATCAGTGCTTCAGTAAAGCAGAACCTTTTTTCTAATAATCTGGAGAGGTCACTGGTGGATTTGAATAGGAAAGTCATTTTCTTACCATAGAAGAATGGAACACTGAACATACTTCACTTTATTTAGTTATGTATTTGTTTGTTTGTTTGTTTATTTATCAAAGGAAAACAAGTATGGGCTGGCATTATTGTTTTATGATGTAAATGTGCCACATTTAGCCAAATGGATAATCATCATTGGCTGATGTTTACATATTAACACTACTTCACACATGCTCAAAAAAATCTATAAGGTGACATTAAAAAGGCAGAACATATACTGGAAGAAATGGATTCTTGTCAAGTAAAATTTGTGTAAATATAGTCTATAAATCTAATATTTCTCATACCAAGATTGTTGTTGTAAGGTCAATGTAAAATTATCTAGCTTAATTCTAGACATTATTTACTTGTTTTAAGTAATTTGCAGCTTCAACTCTTCTGGCAAGGTTTAGGAGTGTGTTTATGGGAATTTTTTACCACTCTTCCAGAAGCGCATGTGTAAGTGCAGCCACTCTTCTTGGACGAGAAGGCCTGGCTTGCAGTCTCTGCTCTAATTCATCCCAAAGGTGTTCTATCGGGTTGAGGTGCAGGTCAGTCAAGTTCTTCCACACCAAACTCGCTCATCCACGTCTTTATGGACCTTACTTTGTGCACTGGTACACAGTCGTGTTGGAACAGGAAGGGGCCCGTTCCCAAACTGTTCCCACAAAGTTTGGAGCATGAAATTGTTCAAAAATTCTTGGTCTGCTGAAGCTTTAAGAGTTCCTTTCACTGGAACTAAGGGGCCAAACTCAACTCCTGAAAACCAACCCCACACCATAATCCCCCCTCCACCAAACTTTACACTTGGCACAATGCAGTCAGAGAAGTACTGTTCTCCAGGCAACCATCAAACCCAGACTCATCCATCGGATTGACGGATGGAGAAACATGATTCTTCATTCCAGAGAACACGTCTCCACTGCTGTAGTGTCCAGTGGCGTCGCGCTTTACACCAATTCATTCAACGCTTTGCATTGCACTTGGTGATGTAAGGTTTGGATGCAGCTGCTCAGCCACAGAAACCCATTCCATGAAACTCTCTACAAACTGTTCTTGAGCTAATCTGAAGGCCACATGAAGTTTGGAGGTTTGTAATGATTGACTGCAGAATGTTGGTGACCTCTGCGCACTATGTATCTTTGCTGACCCCGCTCTCTTATTTTATGTGGCCTACAACTACTACTTTGTGGCTGAGTTGCTGTCGTTCCCAATCGCTTCCACTTTGTTATAATACCACTGACAGTTGACTGTGGAATGTTTAGTAGCGAGGAAATTTCACAACTGGACTTGTTGCACAGGTGGCATCCCCTCACGGTACTATGCTGGTACATATATACAGGGAGATCTACTTGAAAGTGGCCCTGAATATTCTGTAATAATTCTTGCTAAGATGAAGCAATCTGAATGAAACAGCACGCAATATACCTCTCAGTACATGGAATTTCGATCAAGTCAGGATGCACCTGCATCAAAATGATGACAAGGTGGCAGACAGCAGTCGTGATGTTTAATCTCTCCAATGCTTGCTGATACATTCAGGAACATAGAGAGTTGCATCGAAATGTGTCTGGCAGAAAACGGAGATCACTTCTAGTATTGCATGTAATGAAACCTATTACACATATGTCACGGTATGCAGCGCAGTTGATTGGTTCAGATTGCTTCATCCTACCAAGAGCTATGACAGAATATTCAGAGATTCTTTCGAGTTGAAAGATTTAGATTTGTCAAGGGTTTATTTTTTAACACTCTTTTCTATAATTTTATTGTCATTACTGAAATGTTAAGAGATTTAATGTGTAGGCGGAGCCTTGTTTTAGCCACACCCCTGTATTTTGGAGCAGGAACTGAGGCTGCATCCCTGTCCCTCATGGCCACATGGTGAGCAGTTAGATCCCATTGTTTTGAATTAAATGTGTCCCAAAGTCTAAAAATCAGTGTGGAATATTAAGAATTGTCACTACCCAAACATAGATTTTTATTAAGTAATTAAGTAAACTTTTTTTGGGGGTTTTAGTGAAAATATGACATTGTGTGTGCAGCTGTTCAGAGCTGTGTTGGCTAATCATGTACTGGCTAGAGCTTTTGAGTTCTGCTAAAAATGAGACAAAATTATCGCTACCGAAATGGTTGAGGTGTCTAAGCCTTGATATAAAAGGGCTATATATGATACTGGGGCCTAATATGAATCCAGCTGTGTGGTATCTGAATGCTCTATATGATACAAACATGTCGACATAACAAGAAAGAACATACAGTACATGATAATACATACACTGTTAGAAATAAAGGTTCTGTGCAGGGAAAGTTTTTGTTCATCAAGGTACAAACAATGTAAATGTATCCTCAAAAGTACAACAGTGGTTTTAAGGTCCAACTGTGCACCTTAAATAAGATTTTCCAAGTGAAAACTAAACATTTATACCTCTTCATAACCTAAAGTTTTAAAACAGAACAATAAAATAAAAAGGCTGGAGATGAGATGGGGTATGGAGTCAATACAACTTAGACAATATAATTTCAATGAATTATGGTACAGTTATGATCCCTTACTAAAGGTACTGAGATGTACCCTTGAGGGTCCCTTCCCAGTGACAAGAGGGGTCCTGCCCCAGTGACATTTCTGATCCTTTGTTTCTGAGAGTACATTGTACAGTTAGTCTGACTTTTGTGTAGTTATCAACATTGAGAAAAGACAAGGAGTTGTGTGGAGAGGGTCATCTGCTGGCTCATGAGATGGTGTGTTAAGTATATATGGAGTCCAGTGGAGGGAGTTTGCAGCCTATTATCTTTGATGCTCTAGTGATAATTCTGTCCATATACTTTATTGTGTGTTTAGTTGTGTTTTCATACCAGAAAGTAATTGAAAGTGACCCGATGTTCTGGATAATAGATGTGCAAAACTGGGCCAGCAGAACTTGCCTGACTCTGTGTTTTCTTAGTTGTCTCAGGAATTAGAGTCTCTGTTGGGCTTTTTTCAAGAGTGGTGTTGAGGTTCCATTTTTAGGTTATTGCTGATGCTGTGTGCCAAAGAACTTGAAGGAGTCAGTTATTTTAACTGGATGGCTGTTGATGAGGAGAGCTGCTTTTACTGATTGTTCTGAAATTCATCATTTAGTCTTTGTTTTCATCCAGGACCATTTTCCTCCACTGACTTCTCAACCTCCAGCCTGTAGACATCTTCATTATCATTTGAGAAGACTGAATTGTGGGGTTGGGTCATATTTCAGAGTCCTGATGGAGTTTAATGTTGATCTAATGTCATTAAAAAGGAGAAGAGCAACAGAGACGGAACACATCCCAGTGGCACCCATCAATTCAACTAAATCATGTGAGAACCATTTATTGTTGCGGCATGATGTCACAAATTTAATAGGTTTGCAGATGTTCTCGCAAAAGTCTGTGTATGATGTCATTGTGTCTGTGTATTCATCCAGGGTTTCACATGACTCAGTAAAAAGGCTCCAATGGGTGCCTACAAAGTAGGCTCTTAGTGGGTCATTTGCACCATTTGACCATACTGTATTTTAACAGTTCTTGTTTGGGGTTTGACAGACATTACATTTTGGCTGTAGCTAACCCAGTATACTATTGCATGGTGGGCAGATGTGGGAACAGGTCACTAAGTTGTAAGTAACAAGTATGTCTCAAGTCTTGACACTTGAGTCCTGAGTCAATTCCCAAGTCAAGACAGTCGAGTTTTGACTCGTCAGTACAGGCAAGTCTTAAGTCAAGTATCAAGTCCTGAACAAGTCAGTATGCATTCTTCAACTAATAGAAGCCCATTTCAACAATGAAAAATGATGGTAACAGTATTAGAGCCTTTTAATGACAGCATGTTAGTAGAACATGACTGTATCCATCCATCCATTTTCTAAGCCGCTATGACTGTATCCAGATAAAGTATATATATATATATATATATATATATATATATATATATATATACACACACACACATACATACATAATACATGGGGATAACCATGAAAGACACAATGACATACACAAAGAACAGAATTTTATGTTTAAGATTATATATATATATATATATATATATATATAGGGCGGCACGGTGGCGTGGTGGGTAGCGCTGTCGCCTCACAGCGAGGAGGGCCTGGGTTCGATTCCCCGGCCGGGCGGCCAGGGTCCTCTCTGTGTGGAGTTTGCATGTTCTCCCCGTGTCTGCGTGGGTTTCCTCCGGGTTCTCCGGTTTCCTCCCACAGTCCAAAAGACATGCAGTCAGGCCAATTGGACATGCTAAATTGCCCCTAGGTGTGAGTGTGTGAGTGACTGTCTGTGTCTGTCTGTCTGTCTGTCTGCCCTGCGATGGACTGGCGACCTGTCCAGGGTGTATCCTGCCTTTCGCCCGAAGACTGCTGGGATAGGCTCCAGCATCCCCCCGCGACCCTGACGGAGAAGCGGCTTAGAAAATGGATGAATGGATGGATGGATGGATGGATATATATATATATAATTCAAATTTTCTGCTCCACCTTAAATGGTGCAGGTGTCAAGTTCCAGAATACTGCTGCACCGTTTAAGATGGAACAGCAAATTTGAATATGAAGCTGGCAAATAAGAAGACAACTTTGTGGTGTTAGGACCACCAACGCAAGCTCTCTTGGGATGTAGTCTGCATTTGCTGGATATATCTTCCAAACGCTTATGAAGAAGAGTGGAGTACACTAGTAGTCATTGATCATGAAGCCTATGCCAACTCCCATGGATATCTGGCTAAGAGCCTTTAAACTGTCAGTCCAGTATGTTGTGAAGCCAGGAGGCACCACTGAGTCCAGGATAGACTCATCCAGCCATGTTAGGCAGATTGCAGAGTAGTTCTTAAGGTCGAGATTGGTTTGGATCAACACCAAGAATTCATCAATGTTATTTGTGAACGATCAGACATTTGCAAGCCACAGAGCTGAGGTTTAAAAGGGCATCTCCTGTGCCAGAAGAGGATTCTAGATTCCCTGCTGGTGCTCTGTTGGTGCTGCTGGCTGCATCAGTCACTGGAGGAATTCTATTGCCTCCATCCAGGTAGTTCTCCTAATTTAACATATTTCAGTCATATGTATTCACACAAAGGACTGACATGACAAACAGCAAGAACAGAAAAACAAACACCTGGTGTATTGCCAGAGCTTGTACTGTGGCTGGTGCTGCCATCTTGTCAGCATCATATTCACTACTTAAAGAATTCTTTGCAGCACCGTTATTCTTAAGAGCAGTTATTTTTATAATCTTATAAAACATTTTACAGAAATGCATTAGTGTGTTTAGTGTGGAAAATCATTGTTTTTAATATATAAAACAAAGTTATTGCAGACACATGTTTAAAGCGAGTCCATTATGATGCTGCTACCCCACAACTTTGTAGAGATCTCGTAACAAAATAAAGGGAAGCTGAGGGAAAAAAAGTTTAAAATGCTGTTTGTGAAGTTGTGAAATATGGGAAAATGGTGATCACAAACAATGAATGACTAAAATAGTGCATTATTTGTCATTTTGTAAGTGGTGTCATGTGTAGTTTTTCAATCTACAACTTGTACAATACAAGTTATCATTAAATAAAATGGACAGCAATATTACAAGAGCTTCAACACTTTGGAATGGCACTGTATAACTATTACATGCTTTATAGTGGTTTGATATTTTTCCACTTTGATTCGCTCATAATTAAATATTTGTCTTCAATTTTCCAAAAGCACGCAATGGACTTTTTTTTTTAGATTGATCTCCAAGTCTTTCTGGATCCCCAGATATACATATTGTTTACCTATTGGCAGCTTTAAAGTATTATAAGCCAAAATCTATGAAAAGACAAAAAACTGGCAGTTATTCAGGTAACAACCAATAGGTGTTCAGTATTGCCATTATCAGTGTTGCTGGAACTTAAGTCTTAAGCCTTTACTCAGACCATGATTAATTGTTGATTATAAATCAGCTGAATAACACAATTGGGGATTAAGTAGAGTTTGGTGATATGGCAATAAAACAATAACACGACACTTAAAAACAATTTCATGATAGTTAACAGCAACAGTGGCAAGGAAAAAACTCCCTAAGAGCAAGAAGAAGAAACCCTGAGAGAAACCAAGACTCAAAAAGGGAACCCATCTTCCTCTGGCTAACACAGTATAGCAGAACAATAATGCATGAGCAATATGAGCAGAGAATAAGGTTTGAATATTAATATAAGATATGCAAAAAGTGGGAAAGCAGGAGAAGCAATGCCTCTGATTAAATAGAGTTCTGTGCAGCAGCGTCATCAGGAGGGTCAGTTCAGGCTGGTGAGGTTTGCACGGCGTTGTACAGCAACATTGTATATTAAGCATTTCACATATTAAACTGCAGTAAATCCAGTTAAACAGGACTGTTTATGTAATGCAACAAATACAGTCAATATCAATGGTTGTTTTCCTAAACCCAGATTAGGTTGGTACTAATTTCAGTTTATTTAATTATTTTTTAGGTAGCATCTCATCATATACATATTATTTCCTTATAATATCATGAAGATCTTCTCCATTTTACATACATTGCTGTATAAATGCAATTGCTCTGTATTTTGTGTAAATGTTTCATGACTAGGGAAAAAAAATGAAAGAACCTAGTTTTTTATGTTCTTTAAAAACAGCCCCCGTTGTGTGATTCCATTAAAGCCTAGAAATGCTTTTTCATTATGTAGTTCAAGTGGTTCTTTATGTAGTTCAGGATGTCAAGGTGGCTCATTAAAAGCTTTTGCTCAACCCAACTAAATAACGAATTGCCACATTAAACCATTGCCTGCCTACATAAAGCTCACATCTCCTGCATAATAGCACCACCCACTGTCTTTCAGCGGTGCTGTTCTGATTGATTGCTGATTTTAATGTTTGTATGAGTCATATGGAAATATGGAAATATGTGGGCACCTCTGGTCAACTGACATGCTTAGTTGATGTTCTAAGCGAGAATAAGTTAATACACTATCAATCCTCTACTGGAAACTACTTGAGGTATTACAGTTTTCTGTAGATTTGATTTCTTTGCTGAGTTCAACATATTGGAAATAATACAGCACAAATCTGAAATGTGTCATAACCTTTGAACTGGCCATAATTTGTTTTTTTTTTCCCCGAATAAAATATAGGTTCAGCAAATAAAGAGTTATTGTGCAATAAAATGTGCAGTAGAGGATGTGTTCACTTAATCAAATGGAATTTGACCAGGGGTGCCCAGACTTTTGCATATGATTGCAGAAAGACAATAAGACAGAAAGAAATCAAATATTTAACAAATACTCCACATGCATAATAAACACAACAAATACCTTCTAATTTTTGCATTCAGACATGCATTCTGAATAGACAGGATCTGCATTCCTGAGCTAGCATTTGAAGTATTTATCAAGCTTCATGAGCAATAAAAGCCGTTTTAAAGCTGTTTTAATATAACAAACGACTTTATGATAAACTGACACCTTGGCTCTCAGGTGGAGTGGAGGGTAAGGTATAGGAAGCGTAACGGCTTTATGAAGTTAAGTTAAAGACAAGTGTTCTTTACCACAGTACTGGCCTTGTCGGGTGAATAAATAAAACAATGTATATAAAGCAAAATAGGAAGACTATGATAAAGTTTCCTACTGGTATAAAATTGATATAAAACCCACACAGAAACCCACACACATATATATATATATATATATATATATATATGACTGCATCTCACGCCTCACTTCTTGAAATTCCAGATTATGTCTGTAACACTATGATTATTGCCTTTCACTGAAATACTTCACTTAATATAATTCATAACTGTCTACTTGCATTTTTGCACATTTTATTTCCTTAACAGTATCGGCTGCTAGAATACTGTATCAACCGAATGCTGTATTCTGTTCTGGCTGCTACCTCAATGACTGCTATGCTCATATATGCTAGGCTACCTGCTAAGATGTCACATCCTCCTTTGCACAATCTGCATACTCTCAGTAGCTTGTACTGCCTGTGTTCTGTTTTATATTTGTTGTAAGTCTTTCATATTTATTGCGCTGCATTGTCTGCACTGTGTATATTGTATTGTTCTGCATTTGTGTTGGTTCTGGAGGAGTGTTGTTTCATTTTACTGTGTACATGTATATAGCTAAAGTGACAATAAAGCCTCTAGAGCTTGAACTTTATTTACCTGAAATAATGTTAGTATTTCAATGATGACCTGTCCCTAGACCTTAACTGAGACCTTTTAAATCCCCAATATAGATCATTTCAGCCCATTATCTCTTACCACCCCTCGTCATAATATACCTTTTGTGTGCCTTGTGCTGGCATTTTGTGTTTTGCCTGTTATCTGCAGGTACAAGATTGGCCAAACGGGGGCGCATAGGGGTATAAGAGGTCGCTGAGCCACCATCTTGGGAGACGTTTAGGGCTTTATCTCCTCTGACCTGACCTGGAAGAACACCTGTCCAGACCACCCTGGTACTCTTCACTTCTGTCCACTTCGTTTTGCTGCTATTGTTAGTATGTAACTTATAATGCTTTGAAAGCTGGGTGAAAATAGGGCACAGGTGCCATGTTGTTTTGGTTACCTTTTATCCTGTTTAAGGTAGGGAGGCAGGGCAGCCTATATGTCTTTTGTTTTTAGTTCAGTAAGTTTGAAATCATTAATTGTTTTGTTTCTTTTCTGGCTAATGCTTATTCCTGAAGCCATCAACCCAGCTTGTTTGAGCGTTTGAAGAAAATAAACCTGTCATTTTCTCGTTTAAATGGTGTCTGGTGTCTGGTTTGGCAGCAGGTCCGGGGAGAGAGCCTACTCTCAATCTCGGTTGTATCGCTGCTGTCGAAATAAAACCTTGTATCTCCGTTTTTGTCATTTTTCAGTTTTTGATACAATTTGAAAATGCCTGTGTTGTTATATATTGTGCGTAAATTTCATGATGAAAGGACCAACAGAAATTACCCAAATTTGCCTGGGAAAAAGTCTGGTTCCATAGACTTATATTAAAAGTAGAGTAAGTTTTTTCCTTCTCCTGTAAAGTTATCCTTTTGGAGATATGAGGTTTTGATCTGACAACAGCGATCTGTTTAGCTACTCTAGCTGCACCAATTTTTCTTCTTTAGAGAAGTGTTCACATTGATGTGCTATAGCACCATAGTGACTATGATTGTTGGCACTGTTGAAGGAGAGTAGAACATAAACCACTTCTAACAAATTCAGGATTTTTTGACAGTAGCTGGCATTATGAAATCAAATATTGCTCATCTTTAATCTGGTGGGTAACAATTAATTCTCTCAAAAAGGGTTGGATCTAACATGATCCCTAACAAAGTCAAGAAAAAGGCTTGTTTTACATCTAGTCACTGTGTCACTGTTTCAACTGGAGAATATTGAAAAATGTATGAGAAAGGTAGTTCAATGGGCTGTTTAAACTGGTTTAATATAGTTTAATTCTTTATATATATATATATATATATATATATATATATATATATATATATATATATATATAAAATGTATGTATATATAGTAGAAGGGTACTGCCTGCACACTGCTGAAAAGTCACACAAGTTTAGCAAAAGTATATATTCATTCTATTACAAAATCCTCAATGTTCATGAAGCAACTCTCTCAGCCTACTTCATTTTGAAGACCTAGACAAATTGCCCTCACCTGTGTAGGTTCTGCTAAGGTCTTCTTAAAGTGATAGTACACCAGCAAGACGATATAGCCAGTTGCAAAAACAAAAATAAAATAAATAAAAAAAACATCAGAAACTCTTATAAAGCATATTACGTTATTCAAATACAGCCTTTTTTACAGAAAACAACTGAGACTAAGATGCTCATTCATACCTTTAGAGAACAGAGATAAATGTTCACACTTCCAAAAAGCCTCTTTGTGTCATAATCTTTTGTCCTGATGTCCACCTACTTATTGCAGCAAAATATTTTTGCATCAGTATATACTTTTACTAGACTTTTCTGACTTTTCTGATATATCCACATGTTGCCTCCCCCAAAAAAATGATGCCTAAAGAGACAAACACAACTCATCGTCATTATCTGGACTAAGCAGTTAAAGATGATAGGGTTGGGGCACAAACACAGCTCCTCTAGACATAATTTTTAAAAACATAACATTGTAAACAACATTTTTTAACAAAGGACTACTGGAGGCTCTGGAACGCTGAACCAACACAATTTTTTCTTTCACTGCAAACAGAAAGATTTGTGACTAGTCAACCAAAACAAAATATAAAATATTTAAGAATGCATTCAAGAGACACTCAAGAATAATTTTGAGCAAAACATTTGGAAAAATTATATTAAATGTAATAATACTGGGCCTCATTCACCATGCATTCTTCAGGAGAAATTTCTTCTTAAAACCCTTTTATGTAGTTTTCACAAAGATTCTGACATGGCCTAATGTTTTCTTATTTGGGATTTGTTCTTAGGTATAAATTGAATCTACACACACTCAAAAGCACAAAACTAAGAACAGTTCTATAGTTTAAGAACACATGACAAATCTGATGTAAACCTTTTCTTGTGACCTTTCTCAACAACAAATTTATGAAAAAACTTTAAAAGATATTGTTAAATGAGACCCATTGTTTTTCAGGAAATTTTCTCTGGGACACACAAGAAAGAATTTGATGTCATTTGTCATGTGACAAGTGACCAGGTGATGCTAATTAGAATTCTTTAACAAAAAAAATGCTCAAAAGGACAATCAAATGGAGGATTAGTGGTCTTTGTAATGTTTTGGGTGGTGTGTGTTTTAGAAGTTTGTCTTCTCTCATTTATATTGAAAAAAATGGGATGGGAGTGGAAGAGGTATGTATACAACTTCCCTTTGTTTCTTGGATTTAATTCATGTGTAAATCCTGTCTCTTTGTGTTGCAGACTGTGTTCATTTTCTATGGGTTTGATCCTCTTGGGGAATACAGATGGATTTAGTGGTAAGATCTCAAAAATCTTTCAGAGCTAACCAAGTCATCATTGTCTATATTCTAGGTGACTTCTTATTGTCCTCCACAGTTCCACCTAATCCAGCTACCAGTGACTGGCAACCTATAGATTCTGTTGCCTCAAATAATGAGTCTGGTGTTCCTCCTGAAAACCACTTTGACAAAGCTAGAATCCAACCTTCTGAGCTGCCATCCAGAAATACTCTAAGTGGTAATTCTGAGTGGGTAGAACTTGACCCTATTATTCACATGCCCCTCTCCAAGTCCCAGACTGCTCAGCATGGTGCTGTTTCAGTTCAGACTTCTGATTCTGGTAAACCTGTCCTACATAAAGAGAACCAATATGGTCATCCCCTTATGCGTCAGGGAAGCTACAGGACCCCACCGTCAAAGCCATATTTGTATGCTTCAAATAACTGGAAGTCTGTCAACTGTGGACATGTTGCTTCCCAATATCCTGCCAGAAATCAAGATGTGCCCAGGCCTGTGGCCAAATCCCGGAGTTCAGAAAATGCGTTTATGCCTACCTATAATCAGAACCGCTATGGCGCTCAACTCTCTGAAGCTTCTCGCTCATATACTTTGAAAGGATGGCAGACTCCATTTTCATACGAAAGCACCCCAAACCAGCCAAATGAGCCCATGCCTCAATCATCTTGGAGTTTAGCAAAATTGTATTCTGCCACCTCTCTGAATCAAGGTACCCATAGAGGTCATCACACTCTACCTTCAAGCCAGTATACCTCTACAGGGAGGCCGAGGGTTCCATCACCACCTCAATCTCAAAGCAAGCCTAGAGAGTATATCGTGGGATCTTTGACCCAGCCAGCAAACCAATTCATGATCCCATCCCAGACTTCAAGAGCATCTTCTGTTGTCTCTTTGGGTCAAGACAGATATGGGGCTCAATCCACAGCTGCTTCTGGATCATACAATGCTCAGGCCTCTAGCCGGTATATCTTTTCCCGGGGGAAGAGCACTCCTTCATTTTCCCAGTCAAGAGACACCCTGACTCAAGTCCAGTCCAAGCTGATGTTCCCAAGAGAGGGTTTAGGGACCAGGGACATGTCTTCAATTCCAACTGGCTCAGGAGCTAAATGGTATAGGGTGGATCCTCTTAAGTTTCAGGTTTTGCAATTCTCCCACACTTAGATTCAGTGACTTGGTATGGCCAGGCTGCCTCAAGCAACTATCCCCCTATGACTGACTGCCAAAGCACCCCAACCCCATTTGTATTTCAACACCAAAGTGATCATGCTTCCAAACCTTCAGCCCTCATGTCATGTCCTAGGCCCCCCCCCCCCATAGAGGGGCCCAAAGCTCAATGAGCATCCCATGGGTTATCACCCTTTGCTTCAAAGTGGGACATATTGAACAGTACAGCTCAGTAAGTGGTGCACCATCCAGAGCCTTCCTGTCTGCTCCAAGGACCCCAACCTACTTTGGACTTCTGCAATGGCAGAGCATCTGACAAACCAACCTCTGCTGTAGGTTCTTTACTCAACCAGCAGTTATTTGAAGCACTAGGGGCAGGTGGGTCCTCAGATTTTCAGGTTACTCCAAGCCTTACTGATTCTGAACTTAGGTTGTGGTCATATATATCTCTGAGTAGGTTGTGGTCAACCAGCTACAGCTTTGCTTAAAATCTAAGTGACCCCAGTGACTGCAAACCTGCAACCTGGCATTTGCCTGAACTGTTTTGACTCGGTGGTGAAGCGCTGGGTATCGCATCAATTGCCACATGTTCCTGACCAAGGTTCTTGCTCATTTGAATGGTATCATGTTTGAATCTTCAGCATTAAAAAAGAATTAAGCTTATTGGCCATTTCGCTCTGGTTCTTCTTGATGGCTCTGGTTCTTGCATGTCAACATTAAATGCATTGGTTCACTGCTGTTTTTGTATTAAAAGAATACAAATGTTACCCCCCATGCACCGTGTACAACTATTTTTATTTTTGTATTGAATGCTTTTAAGATCAAGACTGTCAAGCAAGTAAAAATAATTCTGTAAAATGAACACCATAGCAGTCAATCCGTACTCATAGGGTACATAAAATGTGGCCTGTGCAAAAGTTGCAGTTTGTGTAATGTGTTTATTTTTTTGTCCCCCCCCCCCCCCTTTCAAAATTGGATCGGATGGAGAAGTATAAATCTCATGCCAATCTACTGTTGTAGACTTGTTTTACACTTTCTCAGAACTTGACTCCTGGAGGACTAAACTGGTTCTTTGCACTGAATAATATCTAATCGTCAACATGCTTGATATGCAGTAAATGCATTCGTTATGTATTTGCCATAATCTACCAAAAGGAATGATTATCATAATGGAGAAAGTATAATGTATAAAATAAGAAGCAGACACCAGAGAATGCATCATGACTGATGCTTGTTAATGCAGAATTTATTGCTTAATGCAAAAAGGGTTTCATATCTGTCCATTCTGGAGCTCTGTGTGGTACAGCCTCAGGGTTCATTTGCAGCGATCGCTGGGCAAGTGCTTATTCTCCTCATTGTAGCCAGCAACAGCAAAGCACTCAGCAGCCTTCCTGTCACACTCACAGATGAACATCTCACACTCATTGTTGTTGCCTGAGAAAGATTCATTAATTAAAATTAAATTTTTCTTATTATGGGCCCTTTAAATGTAATTGTTTCCACAAACCGTGTACTTTATTCTACATGAAATTCCACATGAAAAAATAGCTCTTACTTTTGCAGGTGATCTTCTTATTGGCTTTGTCACATTGATAGGCATAGATCTCAGTGTAGGGATTGTCCAGGATGGTCCAGCAGGCATCATGCTGCATGGCAGCATTGTAGCAGTGGTCATGAACCTCACAGCATCTGTAGGCATGGGAGAGAATTTAAGGAGGTTTTATTTTTGCTCAAATAAATTTGACTATTCATGAATCTATATAGAACAATTTCCTTAACTAAAGAAGCCTAGAAGAACCATCTTTTTTAAGTGTGTACAATGGTGCAAATCCATTCTCCAAAAGATTATTCAATATAGTTTTTCCGGGTTCATGGTCGCTGACCTGTCCAGCTCGTCGACAGGGGTTCCTGAGCCGCCCTTGCCGCAATAGCATCCGTAGTCGCTGTAATCTAGGACTGGCCAGCTGTCAGGCATGGTGCAGAGGATCATAGCCCTGAACTGCCACAAAGCCCTGTAGTCAAGGTAGGCCTGGGCTGAACCAAACACGCACACATACATTGTTCATTAAGGTAAACACTTGATAGTTCACAGTGTTCACAGTGCTTAGGATCAGGTTACAGACAGTAACAGTTTAACAGTGCAATTTCTCAGGTTCTCATTTATTTATTTATTTAACAGATAATCCAAAATCAGGTTCCTTGCAATGGCACTAACATTCTCTCAGCAGACAGAGCTTACCTGCTATCTATCTATCTCTCTCTCTCTCTCTCTCTCTCTCTATATATATATATATATATATATATATATATATATATATATATATATATATATATACACCCACAAATGCAGTGACACCGACGTGGTGGTAGCTGGAGTTTTTAAACACTGTGTCCGCTCACTGTCCGCCCTATTACACACACTTACATTGTTGGTCTACCTCATAGATGAAAAGATAGAGACAATAGCTGTTGCTGCACAGTGTGTCCTTCATCAGAGGTCACAGGACGCTGCCCACAGTACATTGTGGACTGGATATTTTTGGTTGGTGGACCAGCACACACTAACACGCTACCACCATGTCAGTGTCAAAGCAGTGGTGAGAATGATCCACCACCCAAATATATTATTTATATATAATAAAATAATTATATAAAATTATGGCTACCTTATGTACTTTTTTTTTAACTCTGCAAATAGTAGTTAGAAATTGTACAATAAAATGACCTGAATATTTCAATTTGTTCCCTGTAGAGGATGTGTTATTTTTTTTTACTTAGAAAGGACCTAAACACTTTTGCATGTGCAAAAAAATGTGCTTTCAACTCTAAAATGACTTGGACTTTACACTTGCACCATAACTCTAATTATGTTAATTGTGTTTAACCAAATGATTAAACATTCCATTTTGTCCTTACCAAAACATTCATAAGACTCCTGAAACTAGCAAATGTTTCAGTAGTGACTTTCTGGGTAGTGACATTTTTACCTTATAACTCAAAAGTGCTAGCCAGTACATGACTAGCAAACACAGCTTTAAGCAGTTGTACACACATAAAATCATAATAGCATTCCTTAAAAAACAAAAGTTTTCTATTCGCTGAAAGTGTGTGATTCGGTAGTTAAATTTAATTTCATCAAATTTAAGTTTAATGTTCCACACATTAAGAATTACCCAATACCCAATTAAAAATGTACCCACTAAATGAAGATATTGTATCTATTTATTATTATCTTATATGCTGTGGCTCCACAGTTTGAACATATCTGGTAGAATGACCCATATATAAGCACACCAGAGAAGTTGGCTTGCTCATGAGAAAGCATGCTCCCGACACTACACATAAACATTTCTCATGTGCACATGAAAGTCTCTGGTGAGCATATTCATTTTTGGTGCACATGCAAAAGTTTGTATGCTCACCTAAAAGCTTCAGAACTGCATTTTGCTTTAGTATGGTTTAGGCTCAGTATGTGGAGCTCTGGACTCTTCTAATAAAAAGACACTAAGTTAGGCAATAAGGCACTTACTGACTGTGAAGCCAAGGGCTAGCAGGAGCACAGTGTGGAGGGTTTTCATAGTGTCCAGTGGAGAGATCGACTCAGACTCATCCTTCAGCCAGCTCTCATTATGTAGCCTCAACGCAACCTTGAAATGTTTAACTGGCACAGATAACATAGAGAGCTGCAGGCAAATTTCAACGCACATATGGATCCACACATGGAAACTCTCACAGCCTGACAAGCATTGCCTTATCTCACATCATGACAGCCCAACATGATATGCACTGGTAGGAAATATAGTTTCTTTAAAATAAGCTATTCTTTGCAAGGCATAATTGGTGCTGAAATATTTAGAGCTGGTGCATTACAGCAGGGAAGACTGAAGTGCAGTGCTATGGCCCTCAAGGAATGTATTCACATAGTGTGGGTATAGACCTTCTCTGAGAATTTATCTTGAGAAGTGAAAATATATATTATAAATACCTAAATATATACTGTATGAATACCTTTTTGAAAGAGTTTATTTGCCTCTACATTCTTAAAAAAGGATCGCACTGCAAAAAGTTGGTAAAGGTAGGCTCTGAGTTAAGATTTTCTCTAGCTTGGACTGTTATTTCAAGGCTGTCTTGTACCTAGTGCTTAATAATTGTAATTATAGTTTCAGGTGTGGTTTCGGGTTAGTGAAAGGTGTGAACTATAGGGGCCGGACTATCAGTCACAAGGCTGATAAATTGAGGAGGTGTTCCCTGCAAGAATCAGTGTGCTTGTCTTCTGATGGTAAAGGTAGGCTCTGAGTTAAGATTTTCTCTAGCTTGGACTGTTAGTTACATGGCTGTCTTGTACCTAGTGCTTAATTGTAATTACTAGTTTCAGGTGTGGTTTCAGGTTAGTGAAAGGTGTGAACTTAAGGGGCTGGACTATCAGTCACAAGGCTGATAAATTGAGGTGTTGTTGTACAGACAACTTGTCTGTAGCAGCTCTAATTCATCAACTGAGATGCATCTCCTTAACTTGGCTAAGTATTGCTTTACTATCTTTCATTACCTTTTATGTCCTAATTACTGCTTCCATCATGTGCTTTACAATACCTGTTTACTCATCCCACAGATCATGTAGAACTACTCATTACAGGACCAGTAATTCTAGAAACCTCATCTATCCCCCACGTTCGTCAGACCAGGGTTGCAGGTGTGCTCTGGTATTGCCAATCAGCTCTGCAGAAGACAGACTTCATTTCAGCCCTTCATCCTTCCATTCGCTGCACTTCCTGGCACTGATAGAGACCTGGATCACCCCCATGAACTCAACAACTCCAACAGCACTGTCCTCTGCCTTTCACCTCTCCCGTTCCCCACGGCAGTCTGGCAGGGGTGGTGGCACAGGTTTGCTCTTGTCTCGAAAATGGCGTTTCACTCCACTTGCTTTTTCTCATCTTTCAATTTCCTCCTTCGAGTATCATGCTGTCACTGTATCTTTCCCCACTAAACTTCACATTATTGTTCTTTATCATCCTCCCTCTCCTCTAGGCTACTTCATCGCTGAGTTAGACACTCTACTAAGTCTTTTCTCCATCAACGAAACCCCACTCATACTCTTGGGAGACTTCAACCTGCCATCAGACAAGCTGCAGTCATCCTGCCTGTTACCACTGTTACGTGTTGGGCCTGAAAAGGGGGGGGGGGCTTTTCTGGCTGGTGTTATTTTCTTTCTCTTTACTAGTCCCTCTCCCTTTTCGTGCTTGCTCGCCGGTATGTCCCCTCCCTCGTTTGTTCCTTATCTCTACAGGTTGGCTGCAGTGTCAGTCATCGTCAGAGGACCCGTCCAACACTGCGGCCAATCATCATCCAGATTTCAGGACCTGGAGGAGGGACTTGGAATTTAAAAGAAGACCGGCAAAGCTCGAGGAGTTTGGCGTTATCCCTGGAGTCTAAGCTGTTCCGTGTTCACGGGACTGTGTTGTGTGTCGGGTTATTGATGTGGCCTAGTGCAAGCTTAAGTTCCTGGCACTGATAGTCTGTTTTTTTTTTTGTATTATCTCTCTCTCTCGCTCGCTCGCTCGCTCTCTCGCTCGCCGCTGCTGTGTTTTCTTGGGGTTCTGGACAGGGTAGAGGGGCGCGCTCATACATATTACATCACGTAGCGGCCCTATGTATAGACACCCTAGGTAAGGGGCGGGCACCAACCCGTGTATTTCGGTTTTGTGTTGGGGAGACTAGTGCAGTCAGTGTTTTGTTTTTCAATAGGCAACGAACTAGGGTAGCTTTATTTTTCGTTGGTTTTGATTATTTCTTTCCTTTGGCGCCGTCCGGGTCCAGAAGTCCATTTAGTGTTTATTTTGAAATATAAATATTGTAAATATTGGTGGCTGTTGGTTTGAGGGGAGGATTTCACTCACTTGTCCCCGGTGCAGTGTGAAATAAACAGCACGTAAGATGCTGAACGTGTTGTGTCTTGGTCCTTCCCGGTTCGTGTTACAAACATCACATCAAAACCATATGTTACTGGCCCCTTTTCCCCTAGGCTTAACTAAGGGGTCGTAACATGTGGGGGCTCGTCCGGGATCTTTAATCCCTGTGTTTTGTTTATGGTCTGATGTGAGTGTGTGTGTGTAGTGTGGACCGGGTTGCTTGCTTTGCCATTGGAACGCAGTGTCTATATATCTGTTATGGCTCAGCGGTTTGATTTAGCTTCCTTTTTGAGTGCTCCCTCTCTAGAGAATTTGGATACCTGTAGAAAGGATGATTTGCTACAGATAGCTACACATTTTAATATTTTGGTACCCAGACATTTAGTGAAAAGAGAAATAAAACAACTCGTTATGGACAGGCTTGTTGAGCTGCGTGTTTTGCCTCTGGCTGCTGATACCTCCGCTCAGAGCCGCCGATGTCCCCTGTTTCGGCGGATGGGGCGGCCGTGGTAGTGTCTCCTAAACATCTTGCATCGTTACCACGGTTTGACCCGCTCTCTGCAGGGTCGTCCGAGTTTCGGGACGAGGCCCGTATGAGAGAGCCCGTAACTAGGTGGGAACTGGAACGAGAGGAGAGGGCAGAGCAAAGGCGGGCAGAGATGGAGCTCAAGCTGTCAATTCGACGAATGGAGCTGGACATGGAAAAGGAGATTAGACTGCGGGAATTAGAATTGAGGGTGAAGGAGTTTACCCCACAACCCCATACCGAGCTGGACTCGCTTCCTGTGCCTTTTTCTGACCCAGAGCCTGCCCCTCTTCGTCCTACTAGGCCTGAGAGTGTGGAGGAATCGCGCCCTGTATTTGCCATCGCAAAACACATAGCCCTCGTGCCTCCTTTCAGAGAAGCTGAAGTCGATACTTATTTCAGTATCTTTGAGCGTATCGCTATATCATTGAAGTGGCCTAAAGAGTATTGGACACTGCTTCTCCAATGCAAGCTCGTGGGAAAAGCACAAGAGGTATGTTCTTCTCTCTCACTAACTGACAGCATGGATTATGACGTAGTAAAAGCAGCCATCCTACGTGCTTATGAACTTGTACCTGAAGCTTACCGTCAGAAATTTAGAGGCTTTAGAAAAGCACCTGTTCAGTCCTATGTCGAATTTGCACGGGAGAAGTGTGTTTTGTTTGATAAATGGGTTATGGCTAGCAAAGTGACAGACCAGGAGTCGTTAAGAGAACTTATGCTGCTCGAGGATTTTAAAAACTGCCTGCCCGATCGCCTTGCTGTGTATTTAAATGAATGCAAAGTAACCACTCTCTCTCAGGCTGCAGTACTCGCTGATGAATTTGTTTTAACGCACAAAAGTAGTTTCGTTTTGAAGCCGAGCTCATGGAATACAAATGACACAAGTCTTAAGACCAGCCAGCCTCGCAAAACCCGATCACCAAACCGTAACTTGGCCTCGGTGGAGTGTTATTACTGCCACAAACCAGGACACATAGCTAGCGAGTGTTATGCCCTAAAACGTAAACAGGAGCGCCAGGAGAAAAGATCACAGCCAAAAGGGGTGGGGTTTGTGAAGGCAGTTTCTCCAGAAGCGGCCGTAACCCCTGATGAATGTTACCGGCCTTTTATCTTTACTGGTACCGTGTCCGAGTCTCACACGGATGAATGTGGCCAGCCCATTGTCATACTACGTGACACTGGGGCTGCGCAGTCGTTCATTCGTGAAGATGTTTTGCCGTTGTCCGCTGAATCCTTTACTGGTTCATATGCTCTTTGCCAGGGTTTAGAAATGAGTTACGTTCAAGTGCCCCTACATGATGTTCACTTACGTTCTGACCTAGTAACCGGTACTGTACGAGTTGGGATTAGGCAGGAGTTACCTGTTAAAGGTGTGGACTTTATTCTCGGTAATGATCTAGCTGGCGAAAGGGTTGTTCCACCTTTAGTGGTTTCCAGCACGCCTAGTACTCATACTTTCACAGATGAGCTGAGGGAAAGGTTTTCAGATGTCTTCCCCGCCTGTGCAGTTACAAGGGCCCAGGCTAAACGCACGGCGGATGTAGTCGACCTTTCTGACTTTCTTAGCTCGCAATGAACCGTTCGTTTCTCCCCCACCAGCCACTACTACAAAGGATGTAGTAGAGATGTCACCTTCATCCCCAACCGGTGTTACTCGAAAAGAACTCATTTCAGCTCAAAAACTTGATGGCAGTTTGGCTAAATGCTTTCTTTCTGTGTGTGACCGTGAGGATATTGAGAAAAAGCAGGTAGCTTTCTTTTTAGACAATGACATATTAATGCGCAAATGGGCCCCTCAAGCAGCCGTACAAGACGCAGTTCACCAGATTGTCGTTCCTTCTGTGTTTCGGACTTTAGTATTGAGTGTAGCTCACGACCATCCTTGGTCAGGACATTTAGGAATCACCAAGACGTACTCACGTGTCTTAAAACATTTCTTTTGGCCTGCTTTGCGCAAGGATGTAGTGAGTTACTGTCGGTCGTGCAAAACCTGTCTGATGGTGGGCAAACCAAACCAAAGCATCCCTCCTGCTCCCCTGCACCCTATCCCTGTGATGAGTGAACCATTTGAAAGAGTTTTAATTGATTGTGTTGGCCCTCTACCTAAAACAAGAAATGGTAACCAGTTCCTGTTGACTATCATGTGTGCTGCCACACGGTTTCCAGAGGCAGTACCATTGCGCAGAATCACAGCTCAGACCGTTGTAAAGGCTCTAATTAAATTCTTCACTACCTTTGGCCTCCCAAGAGTAATACAAACAGATCAAGGATCCAACTTCACTTCTAAACTTTTTGCTCAGGTTATGCAGTTATTGAAAGTTAAACATGAAATGTCCAGCCCTTACCATCCTGAGTCACAGGGAGCGCTAGAGCGATTTCATCAGTCCTTAAAGTCAATGTTGCGGAAGTATTGTTTCGACAGCGAGAAGGACTGGGATGAGGGGGTGCCGTTAGTTTTATTTGCTGCCCGAGAAGCTAAGCAGGAGTCTTTGCAGTTTAGTCCAGCCGAATTGGTTTTTGGACATTCAATACGTGGGCCAATGAAGGTACTTAAAGAGTCTTTTGAAGTTGACCTACCCAACGTACACATGAATGTTTTAGATTGTCAGTTCCTTTCGTGAGCGCTGGCACCGGGCTTGTACCCTGGCCAAAGATATGCTTTGCAAATCACAGACAAAAATGAAGCATTCATATGATAAAAAAAAACGTAGTCCGTGAGTTCACTGTCGGAGACAAAGTCTTGGTACTTCTACCTGTCCCTGGCTCCACTATGTCTTCCAGGTTTACTGGCCCATATGTTATCAAAGAAAAACTGAGCGAGGTTGATTATGTTGTCAGCACTCCTGATCGTAGACGTAAGTCCCGAGTCTGTCATATAAACATGTTAAAACCGTACTATGAGCAGGAGACCTCTCCAGGGAAAGGCATTGATCCCGAGATAGCACACAGCCCTGTGGCTACAGCTGTAGTGTCTGTATCAGCCTATAACAGATTACTTGATGAGAATGACGGGTTAGAATTCCGTTCTACTGCCCGATTAGAAGCTAGGCTGCCAAATTCAGAACTACTGTCCAAGCTAGATTCCCCTGACTCAACTTTGGTAGGACACTTGCCACGTCCCCAACAAGAAGACCTTATAGCCTTGATTACCCAGTATCCATCTCTTTTTTGTGATGTACCTAAACAAACCAGTGTTCTTCACCATGATATTCAAGTGAAAACTGATCATCCAATAAAGCAACATGCTTATCGGGTTAACGCTACAAAACGGGAAATAATGCGTAAAGAAGTGGAATATTTGTTGGAGCATAAGTTAGCTGTATCCAGTTGTAGTCCCTGGAGCTCACCTTGTTTGCTAGTGCCAAAACCTGATGGCACGTTTAGGTTATGTACAGATTACAGGAAACTAAATGCCGTAACAGTCTCAGACTCATTTCCTTTGCCGCGGATTGACGACTGTGTTGATAATGTTGGTTCTGCTCATTTTGTGACCAAATTGGACCTGCTAAAAGGATATTGGCAAGTTCCGTTAACTGCTAGAGCTTCTGAGTTATCAGCTTTTGTTACTCCTGACATGTTTCTACAATACTCTGTTATGCCATTTGGCCTCAAAAATGCACCTGCTACTTTTCAGAGGTTGGTAAATACTGTTTTTGCTGATGTTCCCAACTGTACTGCTTACTTAGATGATGTAGTCGTATGGTCCATGGACTGGAGAAGCCACTTGGATTCACTGGAAACTGTCTTTAAGCGGTTGGCAGAGGCCAATCTAACACTGAATCTAGCTAAATGTGAATTTGCTCAGGCTACTATATCCTACCTGGGTAAACAGATTGGTCATGGACAAGTCCGACCTCTAGAGGAGAAAATTACAGCCATTATTCAGTTCCCCCCTCCCGAAACGAGACGTGAGTTACGACGCTTTTTAGGGATGGTTGGCTATTACCGCAGTTTTTGTAGAAATTTTTCTACTGTGGCTGAACCCCTGACTGCTTTATTGAGTCCCTCATCCTCTTTCAGTTGGACACCTGTATGCCAAGAGGCTTTCAACAATATTAAAGCCTTGTTGTGTTCTGCTCCTGTGCTTGGAGCCCCTGATTTTGCCAAGCCTTTTAAATTGGAGGTCGATGCGAGTGGGGTTGGGGCTGGAGCTGTGCTACTCCAGGAGGATGAAAAGGGGGTGGATCACCCTGTCTGTTATTTTTCTCGAAAATTCAACAAACATCAACTTGGGTACTTCACCATTGAGAAAGAATGTGTTAGCATTTCAATATTTTGAGGTCTATGTAGGTTCAAGTTCTTTGCCTATGGTAACATTCACTGATCATAATCCCCTTGTGTTTTTGTCTCGGATGTACAACCAAAACCGTCGGCTGATGAGATGGTTTCTGATTATACAGGACTATAACCTGGATGTTAGATACAAGAAAGGAGCTGACAATGTAATTGCTGATGCACTGTCTAGGGTGTAACTGTTTCCGGGTTTTTTGTTTTGTTTTGTTTGTTTTTGTCGCCAACAGGTTGGCTCTTTGGGGTGGGCGTGTTACGTGTTGGGCCTGAAAAGGGGGGGGGCTTTTCTGGCTGGTGTTATTTTCTTTCTCTTTACTAGTCCCTCTCCCTTTTCGTGCTTGCTCGCCGGTATGTCCCCTCCCTCGTTTGTTCCTTATCTCTACAGGTTGGCTGCAGTGTCAGTCATCGTCAGAGGACCCGTCCAACACTGCGGCCAATCATCATCCAGATTTCAGGACCTGGAGGAGGGACTTGGAATTTAAAAGAAGACCGGCAAAGCTCGAGGAGTTTGGCGTTATCCCTGGAGTCTAAGCTGTTCCGTGTTCACGGGACTGTGTTGTGTGTCGGGTTATTGATGTGGCCTAGTGCAAGCTTAAGTTCCTGGCACTGATAGTCTGTTTTTTTTTGTATTCTCTCTCTCTCTCTCTCTCTCTCTCTCTCTCTCTCTCTCTCTCTCTCTCTCTCTCTCTCTCTCTCTCTCTCTCTCTCTCTCTCTCTCTCTCTCTCTCTCTCTCTCTCTCTCTCGCTGCTGCGTTTTCTTGGGGTTCTGGACAGGGTAGAGGGGCGCGCTCATACATATTACGTCACGTAGCGGCCCTATGTATAGACACCCTAGGTAAGGGGCGGGCACCAACCCGTGTATTTCGGTTTTGTGTTGGGGAGACTAGTGCAGTCAGTGTTTTGTTTTTCAATAGGCAACGAACTAGGGTAGCTTTATTTTTCGTTGGTTTTGATTCTTTCCTTTGGTGCCATCTGGGTCCAGAAGTCCATTTAGTGTTTATTTTGAAATATAAATATTGTAAATATTGGTGGCTGTTGGTTTGAGGGGAGGATTTCACTCACTTGTCCCCGGTGCAGTGTGAAATAAACAGCACGTAAGACGCTGAACGTGTTGTGTCTTGGTCCTTCCCGGTTCGTGTTACAAGCATCACATCAAAACCATATGTTACTGGCCCCTTTTCCCCTAGGCTTAACTATGGGGACGTAACACCACTGCTATCATCCTTCAACCTCATTCTCAACGAGACTCCTCCGATGCACAGAGCAGGCAATGCTTTGGATCTGATATTCACCAGACCTATCTCTGTGCTGGATGTGACAGTAACTCCCATGCATCGCTCTGATCACCATTTCCTATCTTTGTCACTCACCCTCCCTGTTAATCCTGTTCATTACATCCCTTTGTACTCCTCTTCTCGGCACAACTTGCACTCCACTCCTTCCTCATCTTTCACTTCAACCATCCTGACTCATCTTCCTCTCTCTCACTGAACATGGCTACGGATGCTTTCCTTTCTTCACTCTCCTCTGCAATTAAACTTGTGTCCTCTCTCCTCCAGGCCAGCAAGATCTTCCCCACCTGCCCCCTGGCTGGCAGGTGTCCTGCGCAGCAACCAACAAGATCTAAGGAAGGCTGAGAGAAGGTGGAGGAAAACCCAGCTTGACTCGGATCTTCACTCTTATTAATCTCTCCTTTCCAAGTTCTCACTTGAAGCTACTGCTGCAAAGTCATCATTTTACAAAGGGAAACTGGAAGCATCAGCATGTGATCCATGCAAGCTCTTCAACATTTTCTCCTCTCTTCTCAATCCTCCTCCTCCCCCTGCACCCTGTTCTCTCACCCCTGAGGATTTTGTCTCCTTCTTTTGAGGAGAAGGTTGATCGAGAGAAAAGACGGATTCTGTCCCCACACCTTCCACTAGACTGCATCATCTTGTTCTCAATCCCTTAAACTCTTTCTTCTCTTTCCACAGATGCTGTCCTTCAACTGATCAAATCCAGTAACCCAACCACCTGCCCACTGGATCCCATCCCCTCTGCATTGTTTGTCAATCTCTGAGGACCTATTGCCCTTAATCACGTTTCTCATCAAGTCCTTGGCATCAGGTGAAGTTCCATCAACTTTCAAGACTGCAAGAGTACTCCCCATCTTGAAGAAACCCATGCTTGACAGCTGTCAACTACTACAGACTGGTATCACTTCTTTCTTTCCTTTCAAAAGTTCTTGAATGTGCAGTCTATAATCAACTTTTTCTTTCTCATGCAGAACCAGCTCAAAGACCCCAACCAGTCTGGCTTCAAACCAGCACACTCTACAGGAACTGCCCACATCACAGTGATGGAGAACCTCCAATCTGCAAGATCAGCCGAATTGTCTTCTGTCTTGATCTCTCAGCAGCTTTTGAGTTAGCCATACAATCCTTCTGGACATCCTCACCAACCTCGGAATCACTGGTTATGCGTGGAAGTGGTTAAAGTCCTATCTGGAGGATCGCTCTTATCAGGTAACATTGAGAGGGTTCACAGACTCTCCACTGGCATCCCCCAAGGCTCGGTCCTGGCTCCTCTTTTCTCTTTACACTAGCTCTCTTGGTGATGTAATATCTTCTCATGGCTTCTTATCACTGTTATGCTGATGACCCTCAACTAATGTTTTCTTTCTCTTCCTCTGACACACAGGTTTCCAGTCGTATCTCGGCATGCCTGTCTGACATCTCTACATGGATGGCAGCCCACCACCTGAAGCTCAATCCCAGCAAGACTGAGCTGATATTCATCCCTGCAACTACAGGTCCTCATCATGATCTTGCCATCTCATTCAAGAACTCCCTGATTGTTCCATCTGTAGAGGCAAGAAGTCTTGGTGTGACTCTGGATGGCCAGTTATCATTTTCGACTCACATCGCGAACCTGACTCGGTCATGCAGGTATCTCCTGTACAACATCCGAAGGATCGGACCCTTCCTCACCCAAGAGGCCACCCAGGTGCTAGTGCAGTCTCTTGTCATCTCAAGGCTTGACTACTGCAACTCGCTCTTGGCTGGTCTTCCCATGCAGGCCATCAAGCCTCTGCAACTCATCCAGAATGCAGCAGCACGACTCGTCTTCAATCTGCCCAAGTTCAGCCACGTCACCCCACTGCTGCGCTCCCTTCACTGGCTTCCTGTAGCTGTATGCATCAGATTTAAATCCCTAAAGCTTGCTTACAAAGCCAAAAATGGACCAGCCCCTACCTACTTGATGGCAATGGTGAATTCTCAAACTGTACCACAAGCCCTTCATGTGCAGCTCAGCTTGACCCGCCATCCTTCAAGGTGCACGGAAGACAAGCGTCGAGAATGTTCTCTGTACTGGCACCCAGGTGGTGGAATGAACTCCCACTGGCTATCCAAACAGCAGAGTCTCTTGCTGTCTTCAAACAGCACTTAAATGAACTTTGAATTATATGCTGCACTTATTTTATTGTACTGCACTGTTTATTGTATTGTATCTTATTGTTATTGTAGTGCATTGAATGGCTCTGTGTTCAACTCTCGTTTTTCTCTTGGTGTCTGCAGTGACGTTTTGTTTCTATCAGTATCTGAGCTCAGGACTCTTTCTCTCTAAGCTACTGGTAACTAGCAAAGATGCTCTCGCTAGGCTGACAAAGCACTTCTTGTAAGTCGCGCTGGATAAGAGCACCTGCTAAATGCTGTAAATGTAAAAAGTGATATCATGGCAAGTGCAATCAATATAGATGTCTATACATGCACATTATTAGATTACTCAACATACTATTCATTTACTTGTTTTAAGCAATTTTATCTAGCAAAGGTGTCTTATTCTATATTATGGGAGAATTTTGCTTGTTTTAAGCATTAAGCCTGCATTCCCTTATTTATTTATTTATTTTTTTTTTTTCCAGCTGTGCAGAAGGCCTCACCTGCAGGCCCTCACTCTCCTAATGATAATGGTGCCTGCATGGACTCTTAAGCGGCACTATTAAATCTTTGTGTTTACCTGCCTCCACGCTACACTCAGTCCTACACATTCATACTAATGTGCTGTCATGACAGGACTCTAACAGAGGTCATTGGTTTTCATGGATTTAGGTCTCATTTTCACAGTGATGCACTAACACTCTGGTTTTCATAGATCTATTTTTCATGTGTTACTCTGATAGGCTTCTAATAAGTCATCAGCTGTCTTTGGTTATCCTCCATTGGTTGTCATTGGTTAATCTAACTTTTTCTGTCATTTGTTGATTAAATGTGTCATTGGTTGTCATTAGTTTAGCTAAAAATGTCATCATTCTGTCATTATTATTGGTTAACCTAAAAACTTGGCATCAGTTATGATTGCTTAACCTAAATAATTCTGTCCGATGAGACTCATTAGTTTCTTATATATTTTATATTCATTGCAATTTGTTTTGTTTATATTGCAGTTTTCATTTTGCTATCCAGCTTTGACCTGAGAAGGACCAATACTATCTCCTCAGTTTCACAAAATGAAAATATACACCCACTGGTCACTTTATTAGGTACACCTTGCTAGTAAAGGTTGGACCCCCTTTTGCCTTCAGAACTGCCTTAAGTCTTTGTGGCATACTTTCAACAAGGTGTTGGAAACATTCCTCAGAGATTTTGGTCTGTATTGACATGATAACATCACGCAGTTGCTGCAGATTTGTTGGCAGCACATCTGATGTGAATCTCCCGTTCCATCCTATCCCAAGGGTGCTCTATTGGATTGAGATCTGGTGACTGTGGAGGCCACTGGACTACAGTGAACTCATGGTCATGGTCAAGAAACCAGTTTGAGATCATGAGCTTTGTAACATGGTGCATTATCCTGCTGGAAGTAGCCATCAGAAGATGGGTTCACTGTGGTCGTAAAGGGATAGACATGGTCAGCAACAATACTCAGGTAAAACAACCCAGCAGCAGGACCGCTACCTCTGCCTTTGTGCAAGGAGGAACAGGAGGAGCACTGCCAGAGCCCTGTAAAATGACCTCCAGCAGGCCACAAATGTGCATGTCTGCACAAACGGTTAGAAACCGACTCCATGAGGACGGTATGAGGGCCTGACGTCCACAGATGGGGGTTGTGCTCACAGACTGTCCAGGAGTTGGCGGATGCTTTAGTCCAGGTCTGGGAGGAGATCCCTCAGGAGACCATCCACCACCTCATCAGGAGCATGCCCAGGCATTGTAGGAAGGTCATACAGGCACGTGGAGGCCACACACAATACTGAGCCTCATTTTGACTTGTTTTAAGGACATTACATCAAAGTTGGAGCAGCCTGTCGTGTGTTTTTCCACTTTAATTTTGTGTGTGACTCCAAATCCAGGCCTCCATTTGTTAATAAATTTGATTTCCATTGATGATCTTTGTGATTTTGTTGCCAGCACATTCAACTTTGCACAGAACAAAGTATTCAATGAGAATATTTCATTCATTCAGATCTAGGTTGTGTTATTTGAGTGTTCCCTTTTTTTTTTTTTTTTTTTGGAGCTGTGTGTGTATATAATGACAAAAAACCACACACACACTATTTTATATATACATATATATATATATATATATATATATATATATATATATATATATATATATATATATATATATAGTGTGTGTGTGTTTTTTTTTTTTTGTCATAACCTCAATATTGCTGTGCACAAATGGTTCTGTTGGGATCCAAGGGGAGCTTCCACAGCATGGCTAGAGAAACCAAGTTTCTAAAGAGATCTGAGAGTGTGAAGAACCTTGTAAGTCTAAAGAACCTTCACATAATGTAAAGCTTTATGTGGAGGTTCCTTAACCTCTTATGATTGTGGGTATGTTTTGGTTTCTCCGTTTGAATTCACATGACCAAATTGTAAGGCAAACTGATCAGCAATTCCATTTCTTTATTTAGTAAAAGCTCCCTCAAATAAATAAAGTGTTTCACACATATGATCACACATATTGCAATATGCTTACTATTTACTTCTGAAAGCCAAAAATCTCAGACGCTTCGTATTATTCCATACAAATAATTTTTAACAAGCAGTTCACTTGAGTGTACACAGAGGCATTTACCATTTAGGAAAAAGGAACTGCACCGTTATCTGTTCAAGGTCACTCTAATCTTTCCAACATACAGAATAAAGAGAGAAGACAGCATATAAGGTTAAAAATAGACAAATGCTTTATTTAAAACAGGTTTCCATTCTTTTGCATTTAGGAGTGTAAGTTAAAACAGGAAGAAGTCCAAAAATGCATAAAATAAATTAGACAATAAAATGATTAGTCAGAGATTTAGACAGAGAAACATACAAAAATACAAGAGAGTTCATGCTTTGTCAGTTAATGGCAAAAAACTGGCACCAGAAAAAGAAAGAACACGCATTCTGTGTGTAACACAAACCACCCGCCTCAACTCAATGCTTTCGGTATGTTAAAGTAAAATGTACATATTTCATACCTTTAATGTTGGTCCACTTTCTGACTGACAGAACAACACGCTACATGAAATCATTAAAGTCAAAAACTCTTCGTTTTTTTACAAAATATATTAACTATAAACTATAAGCAAGTACCTTCATTAACACTTGTAGTTCATTAATGCCCTCAATATCAAACACTTCATTTAACGTCTCAACAAACTAACCACTTTCTCACTTTAGCACTGATGCAATCAGCCTTTTCAGTCATGGTCAAGCAAAGTCTAGCAAGCCCACCCTGTACACTTCTGGACGCACATCTGCTGGAGCAAATCTCTCAATTTCATCCAAAATTTCATCACTGTCGGAAAAGAACTCGCATCTCTTAATGTGTTACTTTACACAAGAAAGAAAAAGAAAAACTCTTCTCTTTAATCAGTGTTGGAAATATTTACCTCTTCAATTATTCTAATAAATAATATGTTGAATATTCTATAAGAATAAGAAAAGATTAAGATGTGTTTTACTCTGATTTGTTTGATCTTATTTCTTGTTATTTACTCTTATTATTATTCCAATTCCGTTTTACTACTGAAACAAAATATTACAACACAATGGAAAAACATTACTGATAAACAACTACTGTCATACCAAACGGCATAAAATGCTATCTGTTTGAATGTGTCCGTGATGAGCAGTGCAGCATCTTTATAACCATAATGTGACCCTGTTTTAGATTCTATGCACCATAAGCAAAAGCTTGTGCACCTGTTTGAAAGTCATTTTGTTGATTTACTAAGCAAAAATAAGTGAACACATCCTCTACAGAGAACACATTTGCACATTTTGGTGCAGGATTACTGTTTATTTGCTGAATTTGACATGTTGGAAAATATTAAAACAAAAAAGTGCCAAAGTTATGACATGTTTATATTTAGCATTTCATTTTTTCCCCCAATAAGTTCAACTGAAATAAATAGAAACTGTACACAAATTTGCAGAAAATGTTACATTTCAATTTGTTCCCGATAGGGAGTGTAGTATTTCTACACAGAAAATCAAAAAACATGCAGTTTTAACTGGGGTGCATACAACTGAATGTTTTTAAGCTGCTATAAACTCTAGTGTGCACTGAACTGTATTCCTCTCAACATCTTGGGCAGTTTTAATAAGTTGGCTCACTAGCCTGCATATTCTCGTTTATTCTCTGAAGATTCTCAGAAAGCATTTGGACTGCAGCGGGCAATTAAAACCAACATTATGCCCTCAAATTAAAGCTATAATATAGACGTCCAACTACTGCGGAGATGTCACTGCTGCTTGGACAGGAAAGGTTTGAGCAACATGGAAAAAAAAAAAAAAAAAAAAGAGTTTAAATCACTGCTTTTGCATGAAGTGCAGGCAGATTATGTTGGTCTCTTTAGATGCACTGATGCTAACATTTAGGTTCAGAAATGAAACTTTGCTTCCTTTCAGACTGAAATTATGGTGCAAAAGTGTGTACTTTCATAAAAATGGGTACAAGAACCTCCTCCTGAAGTCAAATTGCTTTTCAGTTTCCAAATATTTTAAATCATCCAGTTAGTGAATATTAGTTTATTCAACTTTTGGAGCATTTCTACTGGTCTGCTCATCCATTCATCATGAAAAACCACATAGCTGGTGTTTTCAAATTATGTCAATAAATAAAACATGACAAAAAAGAGACACAAAGTTCTGTTCCAACCACAACCATATTTTGGGATCTGATATGGCTTGGAGAGTAACATGACGTAGTGCTTTGGCTCAGTTACCAAAGTGAGTGGGGTTTATTTCTGAAATGATAGTTATTTATGTCTCTATTCACTTGGCAGCGTCCAAATGCTGAGCACTTGGCATCAACCCCACAGAAGCACTAATAAAAACCAAAAAGGCAGAGGAATAAACCTACACTAGACAGCAGTTCTCCAGGGTGGAACAGACAGTAGCGTGGCAGGTGTAGTGTAGTTTATGAGCTGGCATCAGTCAGATTGGCTTGTACAGCAGAGTGGTGACGTACTTCTTCTTATAACGATGTGTGGCACTGAGGACCATTACGCCGTCCTGTAAAAGACACAGCGAGGGAACATTTACAATCGGTAATTGCATCACTAAAAGCCTACTCACACCAAGGCTGACTGCTATGAATGGAAAAAAAGATTTTATTTTAGTTTTTTTTTAACATGAAACACCCTATGAATGTGTTAAGAATGCAACTGCCTGCAAAAGTCTGGGTGCCCCTGTCAAATAATGTTTGAGTTTCTAGGTGAGTCATATGCAAAACTTTGGGTGCCCCTGGTTAAATGCTTTAACACATCCACCTAAAAATGTGCACATTTTAATGCACAATTACTGTTTACTTGCTGAATGTAACATATAAAAAAAAAGTTATGTAAAAAGGTTATGGCACAGATCACGTTATATGTTAAAAAAAAAATCCCCAGTTTTCTTCCCAAACTGTAGACATATCCAATCCCACCCACTAGTTAAGACACCCCCAATAACACAATACCACCAGCGCTAAGAGGGTGAAAGCTAGCACAGGCTTCCACCACATATTTTAGAACTGCCACTAACACAAAGTCATTGGACAGGCAGCACTCAGAGGAAAGCACCAAACACCAGTACTTTCATATCAGCTAACAGACAACTGCGCTGACTAGCAGCACCCCAGGGGAGACAGGGCAGTCATCATACCCGTCCAGAGAGTGAGACAATAGCCTCAAGGCCACGGATGACTGTAGCATCACCGGGGATTGAACTCACGATTTCCTGAAGAGAGGGTCAACGCTTAGAAAGTTGCACCACTCGGGAGCCCGAGCGAATTAAGGTGTTATCTTGCTACAGGGTTGACATTGCTTTGAAAATGCAAATAAAAATTTGGCAACAGAAATATGTGTTTCCAATTTTTGTGTCAACGTTATCAATAATGTTGAACAACTATTTCATCCCCAGGATCTCGGTCTGAATAAACACACACAGTCAGTCTGACTCACTCATAATAAAAAGAGAAGTCTTTCAAAATGAGTGAATTAGAGACTGGGTGGCTTCTAAATAAGCCCTGGATTAATACGCTTGAAATCCTGCAAGTCAGAACTCATTGAACCCATAATTTTCTGGGCACAGTAGAAATGGTCCAAAATGAGAGGAAGCTGTAATAGAAAGACTGTGTTCCAGACTGAAATAGAAAAGGTACAAAGGGTCCAGTTCCCTAAAAGCAATGTAACATTACAATTATCTTCATTGTTAGGAGAGTCTGCGAATTCTACCATCTTCTATTTTCTAATCATGCTAGTTGAACTCCATCAGCAATTTCAGACCTGCCTCTTACCTTGATGGACAGAGCGTAGAGGTGGTTCAGCATGACATGATTTGGCTCAGGAAGTAAGGCAGGGTCACACTGGCAAAGAAAAAAAAAACGTTTTCTTTGTACAACTTTTTTTTCCAAAGATTTTCCAAAATTTCTGCATAATTATTATATCATTACTATGCTAAAAAAAAAAAATAATAATAACAGTGGTTTGATATGAAATGTTCAGTGGTGGTTATTACACAGAAACGTATTACATAAAATTATAATAAATATGCTGCCTGATGCAGCATAAATAATAATAATAATAATAATAATAATAAACACTATTTTATAGTAGTTCAGCACTCCCTATTGTTCAAGGTACGTCATTTTATTCAGAAGTCAGGGTGTCATTGTGTACAACCATATGAAATTTGGTGACAATCAAACCCAACCATTCATGAATTATAGCTGTCTAAGACAAATAAGCCACACTTTAGAACTGTATTGCTATGGCATGCAGGCAAATAATTCAAGCTTATTTTGATGGAGACATGATCAGAGGCGTATGTACTAGTTTGCAAAAGTAAATCATGCATATGATGCAAATAATCTAAAAATTAATTTTAGTAGAAGAGCACTGTGTGCTCTTTTTGTTTGGCCTTGCAATAATATTAATAATACAGTACTCTCCAAAGTTTCAGGCACCTTAGAAAATTACATTTAAAAGCCATGAGAAAATATTCTTCAAAATAGCTCAAGATAATTACTTTTCTTTAAATAGCACTTTTAAAAATGTATTTGTGTTTATTTCCATTTTTTTTGTAATGACATGGTAAAGTAAACCACACTTTCTGCTAATAATCATAATAAGCAGAACAATTTGAGATTTCAATATGCATTTCAAAATTTCTTAGTGTTTGGTGGCGTGTCCCACTTTTGCTTTAATAACAAATTGCACTAGAGTTGGCACAGATTCCACAGATGTGTGCAAAAGTCTCTGATGAGTAGAGCAAATCTACCTGAGAGTCGTCTGAACACGAGCTTCAGTGAAAGAGATTAATCTAAAAAAAAGATTTTGTACAAAGGCCTGAACAAAGTTGATAGTGATCTAGAAACCGTGCAGAATTTTAATTATTTCTTAACGTTGTTATTTTCAGCCTTAAAGACAAATATATATATATATATATATATATATATATATATATATATATATATATATATATATATATATGTATGTATGTATATATGTGTGTGTGTGTGTGTGTGTACAAAATGTAAAAAAAAAAAACTAGTTCCATCACTGGGGAGAGCACAATAGTACAATTATGTATTCAGTAAATTAGAACATTTTGAACTTAACAATTTAACAAAACTTATAAAAATCTTAAAGTGTAGATGGTTGTGAGCATTATCAACACTGTACAACAGGTATCAGTACAGTACACAATGAGCAGAACCTCTCAGGGCCTATTTTGTGCTTGGAGGCCAACTATGTGCATAATGACTACAGAATGAGCCACTCAAAACCGTCATTACATCAGGACATAATGAAAATGTGACTGTCAATCACAACACATCAGCAGATGTGTTTTACACTGTTCGCACTGTTGTTAGACTAATTTTCTATATTAGAGAATTTTTTTCTAAATTTAGTTTATTCTGTTAAAGCTGTATGCCTAGACATGTAAGCTTCATCAATATTTGAACGAGAGGGTTACAATCATGGATTAACAGCAACATACAGCACAATCAACCTGCACTCTATGGAGGATTTAAAGGCTCAATCTAGGAACATGCATTAACTCTGTTAAGAAAATATTAGTACCGTTAATAAATTACAAAAGTCATTAACATGTTTACAGCTGTAGATGTTTACCATCTAGAATCCTTTATGGGTACTGGAGGAGGAAAGGATAAGACGTTAGACTTACTGAGATGCCTGTGTCCTTATTGAGGATGACCTGTAGTAGATGAGGGGGGAGGATGGGAGGAGACTTGAACTTCTCATCCTGTTTGGGGACGTAAGCGTCCTGATGATATGGACCAGGAGGAGAGCTTGATAAATCTGAAGATTAGAGACAAAATCTCAATAGGATTGAGCTACAAACATGAAAAAATACACTCAAGGATTAAAATGTTCTACTGAGCTTCGCTGGAAATTTCATTTATTAGCCTTCAGTTGGGTTTTAAATTGTGCTATGAGCAGCCTTCCTGACAGTTAACATAACTGTGATTTATAAATCTACTTTGGCACGTATCTGAACAAAAACAGTACAAAGACAGGATATGTATTGTTTTGCCTCATCAACAACATCGGCCTTTTTGTAAGGGGCTTATTCTGAAACTGACGCCAAAAAAGTTTGTTGCCATGCTGAAAATATCTTACTGAGCTCAAAATAATACAACGAAGCAAACTTGCTCCTGCACCAGTTTTCTTCTAACATGTTGCAGGCATAAAATTTTGAATGAGTATATAATTAAAAAAACACAACGGCATGACAGGAAGTATATCCAGTAGCATAATGCTTATTTGCTCTACTGTACAAGTAATTTATTTTTACAAATGTGTGTTACTCTGTAATATTCTTTATATAATACTTTTTATAGTATATTTAATAGCACATGTCTACTTGACCTACATATGTACAGGCATTCATACCTGCATATGTACAGAAAAATCCACACATCTTATATGTACATCACCTGAGCTCCTTTCACATTGTTTGTTTTCTGTTTTTTTACTTTTTATTCTGTTCAGTATGTTATGTCATAAATGTGTTCACTCACCAAGATAAATCCCTTGTTTGTGTAACATACTTGGCAAAATAAAGCAATTCTGATTCTACAACATAAAATACTGTGTTTTTCTACAATTTTTTATTTAATACATGTTCAACAGAAATCACTAATTACTGCTGTTTTTATTGGAATTTCACACACATTTCTGGAACTGGGTTTATAAATACAAAATGAATCTTGATCACACCTGACATGTCCGAGCATTTCTGCGAGTCCACCATGAGGGCGTCAAAAACCTCAAAGTCCGTTTTCTTCACCTGGATTATGTTGTTGACAGTGCCCAGCTGATTGGTCACTACAGGCTGATAAAATAATACAACCACACAGAATAAGTTAGTATGTTGCAGCACAGGAACATCAGCAGTAGATGACAGAGCGTTATAATATACTCTTTGTCATTATTATTGTGACACTGGCCTTTGCGATTCTGCTCTAAAGATGGAATATGCAAATGAGCCTCTATCAAATCACAAGGATTTTCAGTATATGTCTTAATGTCAAAGCCAAAGGAAAATCATAAGCGCTGGCCCAAAAAAATCTAAATATTCAAGTAAGCTAGTTATGCTGGTATTTGTTTCCCTTCTTTAGGTAGCTTCTTTACCCTTCAGGCCTCAACAAATTTGTAGAACACTTGTGGATTCCTAATTCATTTTTAGAGTTAGAGGCTTATTTATAACCGTTTTAAATAAAACCTTAATTAAAAGCAGAAAAATGGAATTTACTCAACAATAGATGTGATTAGGCAATAAAAAAGTGCATTCCCAGGTAACATTAGTTAAAGGCTGAACACAGACACTCTCCCTCCATGATTCTGCAATGTCACTCCTTTTCTTTGAAAGGCTGAAGCAAAATAAGTTGGTGAAATGTGTTAAAGGAGCAAACAATGTTTAACGATCATTCAACTCAAACTCATTTCAAACTGCAGTTTAAAAAGACTATTTAGACCACAGACAGGGACTGATGCTGTGGAGAGACCGGCAATGAGAGCAGGTTACTAAATCGGTTAGGCCATAAATTCACATGAATTTAATATAAACTACTAAAATAACTTTTCAAGTTGTAAGTCCTGACTGATGTATGTTCACCTATAAAAGAAATGGGACCTCTAAGAATTCAGTGGAACTCATGGATTTATTCGGTAAACCAGCAATATTTTGATTTAAAAAAAAATTATATATATGAGACAAACAAACAAACATACATCTCAAATTAGGAAAGTGTAAATATTATGATTTTTAAAAGCTGTTCAGGCCAGCCATAGAAAAAGCACCACATTCTGGAGTGGTGGGCGATGGAAAGGAAACTTGAAATTAGTGGTTAACATTATTTTTCCCTGCCTGTTGATTCATGATGGCATTTTAGAAGGAGGACAGCACTATATTTTGATGGAAGATCACAAAAAAAACAAGCATTTAGCCTTTTTAAAATAATATGAATTGTCCTTAATAGGACCAGGAACATGAACTAATACGGTAATTTTTTTAAAAATTCACTTTAAACTTCATGGTTCCAGACGTGAGTTTCTGTGGGTGTTACATGAACACCTTGAACCAATCCATCAATAAAAATATGTATATATATATTTGTCAAAAATAATGCAGGTCAATCTTTAACTATATCACATGGTTCATTCATCAGGGCATCTTTATCATACTGCAATCACAATACAGATCAATGCATTCTCAATCTAGCATTTTGTCCATATTATGCATGTTATTTGTTTTTGTACCATTTCTTATTTAATACATGTTTAACAGAAATCACTAATTACTGCTCTCTGTTTTTATTGGCATTGTCATTTTACATCAGGGTAGCTGAAGCAACATACTGCCAAAGCATAACAGTATCAAGAATTAAAATAATAATAAAAAAAAAACTATTGTCCGTTTTCTGGATTAAATTAGATACTAATGAGATTTTCTATCCTTTTATACTCTATTCTATTATCGAAGGCTCACTATAAATACTTGTATCAGTGACTGAGGGGAAAATGTGAAGCTGAAGTTGGTCACCTCTGAGGGGTCATGGGTCCACTGTCCATCCACATAAAATTTATACTGGTGTTCACCCTCAGGTAAGTCCACAATTGCCACAAAATTGTTTTGACTAGTGGAGAGAAAAAGAGAGAGAAAGGCTTTGAATCAAATCTCATATGAATCCAGATACAGCAGGATAATTCAGGCAGAACGGTGCTCTAAGCCAGGGGCGGCGATGCTCCACCTGGAGTTGTCTGCTATAGTTCTAACCTTAAGGTCACACTATTAAAATATTCGTCTGTAGATGCAAGGATGATAAGACTGGCTCACTGAAAAAAACACTGTAGGTATCAAGATAATGGAGCCAAAATGTGTGTGTTAATATCAAGTTTATCACCAAATTACACCCGGTCTGAAGTATCATTTACACACAAAATGCACCGCTGATGCCTGAATACCAGTAAATCATCAGACTAGACTATATAGCACTAGCAGGAGAGAAATTAACAGGAAAAACTCTCTCAAAACATGACGTAGCGTAATAATATGTCCGTGGACATATCGCGTGACAATCGAAGAGGGGTTGGAACCGTTGATGTTTCGTTGATTTTCTGAGAGAAAAACGTGAGAAAGACGTCCTCTACAGCATAGAAACTTAAATATGGTATTTTTCTGCAAAATATACTCCACAATAATTTAACATATTAAAAACCAAACAAAAAAGTTTTGTTTTGTTTTTATGTTAAATTTCCCAAATAAACAGTAATTGTGCACTAAAATGTGAAAAAGTGTGTTTTGTATAGGACGTGTTCACATATTTGCACTTCAATAACATCAATAACACGTCATTTAACCATTTATCTTTAGCATATGACCATATGGGACATACACTCACCATAATAAACTTATTTTGTATTTTTTACACAGCTTTAACAAAATGTATGTCTTTTTAAATAGAAATAAATAGGTTCAAATGAGCAAATAAGACAAATGAAACCCCAGACTACTCAAAAGGATCGACAGGTCCTGATTGATTATTAATTATAAAATTATTTGACAGCTTTAACTGAATATACTGTGTACATTATTATTTCTTTTTCTGTTTTCTTAGATTTGGCAACACTTCTGCAGATATATTTTGTTCATGTAGAAATGATGCACACGTATGAAACAAGTAGATTCAATGCACAACTTTTCTCAGTGAAATAATGAAGCCAAATAATGACGTTTCCTTTCATACCTCCTAGTCAGAGGAATCTTATTTGTCCAATTGTTAAAGGTTCCAGAGATATAGACTTCTTTCCCTGCACCTGTCCAGCGAAATACTGTGGGTCGTGCCAAGGGACCTTTATCTCTGCCCTCTATGTCCTGCCTCCAGTCAAGAAACTCTTCTTTCTCTAATGGAGCCTGTGGAGGAGGAAGAAAAACACAATACAGCCACAGAAACCGCTAAATTACTTCAATAATTAAGTTTTTCATGCACCAGGCAACTGAGCACAGTCCGAAACAGCACCTAGTTTAATAATATAACTGTTTATTTGCACACCTATGGTTTTATATTAGTCCAAGACTTCTAGTTCTAAGAAATGACTGTGTGTGAACTTGCTGTATTCTATTTTTAAGCACAGCTATAAAAAAGGCTTGGAGCAAAGCGTTTCTCAATATTTGCATTACTACCACAGCTAGAGTGGAACGCAGGAAAAGCGGAGTGGAAGAAAACTCACACCCTAACTTTTAAAAGTTTAGAATCACAATTAAGAAGTTTGGATTCACTGTTTTAAAAAATATAAAGCCAGTTTAGTTACAGATACATGTGTAATGAATCTCATGTGATGCTAGGACTCTACTTCACAGGTTTCTAATACTTCAAGGAGGCTAAGGACTAACATGATGGACAGAGCTGTAGATGAAAATACATGAGAAAGTTGCACATCAAGAATGAAGTTAAAATGAAATGAATACCCAGAATGTCACAAATTTAATAAAAAGGTAAATCAAACCTTTGCGTGGAAAACCTGACAAGATATTGTTGTAAATAGATGATTATTAGTGATGCACTAGAAATGAAAATTCTTGACCGAAAACCAAAATAGAAATTCAGTGTACACTTTATATCAAAACCAAGAGTTGTTTTAATATAATTCTTTTATTTTTTTAGTTTTATTTGTGCTGTTAAAGTAACTAAATAATGCGCATAATACTTCAAAAGGTGAAAATCACTATGTTGTTAAATATTATTACATTTTCAAAGTCCATGGCTTCCCAACGCCATCTCAAGCTAATTTCCAGAGTTCTTCCACTATAATGACGGAAAACTTTTTTTAATTTATATATTTATATGTACAGCACATGGTCTTAAGCTTCTCCTGTGCTATTAGCACACAAGTTGCTTCAGCATTTGTAGTTTAATGAGAAGAAACAGCCACAAACCCCAGGAGGATCTAACAAATGCATGGGTTAGCAGTATTTGCTGCAGTAAAAATGTAAAAAAGTTTTTTACCAGGTGATATTACTAACATTACTAGCTTATATTCTAACATTCTATATTACTATGTTGGTTCTTAACATTATATACTAACACCAGTTGCCAGTATTAGTGTGATTTCCATTAAAGAATTTCATTCAGTTCATGTTAAAATGTATGCAGGTTTGAATTTTTCTGTGCTGACCTGCACAGGACAGATTAGGACACGTGTTTCAATGACCACTTCTCATTTCATCTTTTGCTTTTATCAGGGCAAAAACTTTTTTTTCTTTTTATTTTGTTCATTTTACAGCCAAAAAAGTTTTAAGCCACTAATAATTATTGTGTATTATTTATTATTGATGACTTAATGACTTTACATATAAAAAGCTTTAATAAGCTGATGAATTGGGATGTTAAAGTCAATGTGAATGGGAAATGAGAACTCATTCTGCTTCCTTATTGTGGCATGTTTCCAACTGAATCAGGGCGTGTCTCTGAGCTAGCATTTTCTGTCAAAGATAGGTGAGGGTGATGGGAGGGATCGTGAAACATGACATTATTGGTTAATGTCATTTTTCAAGCCCACTCGTGAACAGTGACACAGTAAAAAAGTCACAGGATGTTTATGGGAGGAGCAAAAGTCCATTGATGTTTATGACTTTGACGTTCATGATGAACAGGTTGGAGAATTTGTAAAAGATTCACAGCTTACAAACTAAACCACACTGCCACAGTACCTTAATGTCATCCCCGTGAAAAATATCAGCATCTTCAGGACTGTCCATCAGGATTTTTGGACGATCCCCCTCCTTAGCTCCACGGCTGTCCCTGCGATGGGCTTTCTCGCCCTGCCCAACAGCTGCCCTTTCGCTGCTTGTATTCCCCATTGTGTCTTCAGAAGTGTCGCAAAGAGCTCACACGGGGCACGTCGCCAAAGCTTTGATTACACTGTGGGCAAACAGATAAAACATAGTCCACTGCAGTGGGAAACAAACTGCAAAAGCACATGCCAACCTGTCACTTGCACTGCTGTGTTAACAGATATGTTTGGACAGAGCTGGTCGACACGTTCTCTATATTCAGACATGCAAACTCATGAAAAAGGTGACAAATTCAGATAAGAACCACCATCATCCACCACCTACCCCTATGCACCATATGGAAGGCTGGAAGCTCTGCACCCTGGAGAAAATTCTAATGATTTTTTACCATTACTGTTCACTCAAAAACTAAAATATAGGAAAAGATATAAAAATGCACTCCCCGGCCGGGTGACCGGGGTCCTCTCTGTGTGGAGTTTGCATGTTCTCCCCGTGTCTGCGTGGGTTTCCTCCGGGTTCTCCGGTTTCCTCCCACAGTCCAAAGACATGCAGTCAGGCCAACTGGACATGCTACATTGCCCCTAGGTGTGAGTGTGTGAGTGACTGTCTGTGTCTGTGTGTCTGCCCTGCGATGGACTGGCGACCTGTTCAGGGTGTATCCTGCCTTCCACCCAAAGACTGCTGGGATAGGCTCCAGCTCCCCCCGCGACCCTGACGGAGAAGCGGCTTAGAAAATGGATGGATGGATGGATAAAAATGCACGTCAAAAGTTACAAATGATTGTCAGTATAAAATCAGAAAAACTCCCTTCATTTGTGTACCTTCTGCTAAAAAGTCTATTTTGGCTCCTAAGTCTTTGTATTGGTGCACTGTGCGTGGACCCCATTGATTGTAGCTTGTGGCTATATTTATCGACTGTTGCTTAGAAGTCATAGCTTTCACAACAGCACATAAAAATCAACATGTTGTATGAAGAACAGCATCAATTCCAGATCAAACTTGAGTAATATCTGATTGTTCTGGTTGCAAACCATGACAACTTACACTTACTGACCTATGCTGGAAGGAGAGAAATTGGATCTCATTTCATTGTTAAGCTAATGTTATGCTAAGAGCGTATTTCCAAATAAATTTTTGCTGCTGTGGCAAATCTGTGGGGAGACACTGCAGATGTTTATCTTAGTTCTGAATGGTTCATAGAAACAAAACATTATACAGACTGGATGAAAATAACATGCTGTAACATTTCCACATTGTCCTTACTGGCAGGAGAGCAGTACCTTTTATTGTACCACATACACACACACACACACACACACACACACACACAGTAGCTCACAAAAGTGAGTACACCCCTCACATTTTCACAAATATTTCATTATATCTTTTAATGGGGTAACACTATAGAGATTAAACTTGGATATAATGTAAAGTACTCAGTGTACAGCTTGTATGGCAGTCCAGATTTACTGTCATGTGAAAATAACACACAGCCATTAATGTCCAAATAGCTGGCAACACAAGTGAGTACACCTCACAGTGAACATGTCCAGATGTGTCGTTGTCCCTCCCTGGTGTCATGTAAATCATTACAAAGTTCCAGGTGTGAAAGGGGAGCAGGGCTGTTAAATTTGGCATTTTGGGTACAATTCACTCATACTGGCCACTGGATATTCAACATGGCACCTCATGGCAAAGAACTGAGGATATGAGAAATAGTATTGTTGCTCTCCACAAAGATGGCCTAGGCTATAAGAAGATAACACCCTGAAACTGAGCAACAGCACGGTGGTCAAGGTCATACAGTGGTTTTCCAGGACAGGTTCCACTCCGAAAAGGCCCCAATACTAATACTAATACTCAAAAACACTAAAGTCTGACCTTTTTTAGCGCTGTAACAATGCTTTCGTTGTGAGGATTTAATGCTGCTAAAGCTTGTTAGGATGTACAGAAAGAGAAAAATTTGCTGTAGGACAGTACAGTTACGCCACTTATCACATCACTCACAGTCACAGGAGAGCAGATCGCCAGCCGGCATAATAACTATAACTCCACATTTCAGACGTTGCCAAAGTATATTTAGTAAAGTATATTTATGCTATCAAGGCTTTTGCTAGAACGTGGAAGTGTGAGAATGGTGTATTATATCGAAAATGCATCTAACCTCTTATCAAGTAGCATCAACTCGGTCTGCATGGCCGTTGTCCCAGAAGGACAGCTCTTCTGCAGCTGATGCAAACAGTTTGCTGAAGACAAGCAGTCCAAGAATATGGATTACTGGAACCATGTCCTGTGGTCTGACGACATCAAGATAAACTTGTCTGGCTCAGATGGTGTTCAGCATGTGTGGTGGTGCCCGGTTGAGGTGTACCAAGACAACTCTCTCTTGCCTACAGTCAAGCATGCTGGTGGTAGCATCATGGTCTGGGACTGCACGAGTGCTGCCGGCACTGGGAGCTGCGGTTCATTGAGGGAAACGTGAAACGTACTGTGAGAATGTACTGTGACTGAAGCAGAGCAGGATCCCCTCCCTTCAGAAACTGCACTGTTTGACTGTTTTCCAACTTGATAACAACCCCAAACACACCTCCAAGAGGACAACTGCCTTGCTGAAGGTAAAGGTGATGGACTGGCCAAGTATGTTCCCAGACCTAAACCCAATTGAGCACGTGTGGGGCATCCTCAGCTAACATCCACCTGTGATATCGTCATGGAGGTGTGGAAGAGGATTCCAGTAGCAACCTGTGCAGCTCTGGTGAATTCCATGCCCAAGAGGGTTAAGGCAGTGCTAAATAACAATGGTGATCACACAAAATACTGAGAATTTGAGCACAATCTGGACACGTTCACTGTGAGGTGTACTCACTTGTGTTGCCAGGTATTTGGACATTAATGGCTGTGTGTTGAGTTATTTTCAGAGGACAGTAAATCTAAACTGCTATACAAGCTGTACACTGACTATTTTAAGTTATATCCAAGTTTCATTTTTATAAAATATTTGCAGAAATGTGAGTGGTGCACTCAATTTTGTGAGATACTGCGCATATATATATATATATATATATATATATATATATATATATATATATATATATATATATATATATATATATATATATATATATATATATATATACACACACACACACACACACACATCTGCAGAACCATTTAATCTTGCAGGTCCTTGAGTGGTCATGGTTCATGGCTCATTTTCTTTGCCAGAGAACCCTTAAAGAACCATAATTTTTTAAGAGTGGATGTAAGTTATGTTTTGTATTTTAACGCATTAACAAATAGTTACATCATTTGTTTATATCAGTGTGCACTAATATTTCCTATTTTTACTGTTATGGCTGATATTGTAACACTCACATTACACACACTTCTACCTGTACAAATAAAAAAAGTTGAAACTGATGAATAACAAAACTGTAAGTGAAATCTGTGTGCACTTATTTTATGATGAGATTCCACCACACACAATTTACTATACAGGTCATATGCGTCAGGCTCCAGGCCTCGGAGGCCAAAACGCTGCAGACTTCAGCACACTGCCTCATTAAGCACACCTGATTCTGCTCAACAGCTAATTTGCAAAGCCTTCTTAAATTGAATTCAGAGAGTTAGATGGGGGTAAATGCTAATCTCTGCAGGACCCAGAAGGTCCCCTAGTTTGACCTGCCTGATATAGGAGCACTCTGTGGTTCTATCACTGCAGACTTTATTCCATCTGTTCCTCTACCTATCTTTCATAGTCCCCTTTTACCCTGTTCTTCAATGGTCAGGACCACCAAAGAGCAGGTACAAATCAGTAATAGAACTTTAAATCGAACCTATATGGTAACAAGACCTGATAAAATGAACACCGTGTAGACATCCCTAATAAACCAGCCATGCATAGAGGCGAGAATCCAGAGAAAGAGATGCACCACTCCAGACAGCACACTTTCACTGGTCCTCAGCCCAGTGCTGGGGTATTAATACCCATCCAGCCAACCCCAGGCTCCTGGGCATCCCATTATATTGGTCAATGTTTTTCTTTTGAGATTAAAACTGTGCATGCATAGGAATGAGTGCAGCTGAATTCAGAAGGGATATTAATAAACTCCTGGGCATACAGTATACCTATAATAATCACATGTTCCCCAACTCCATGCCTACACAGCAAAATGTACTGTTTCTCCTGCTCTGTCTAACCTGACTACCTGTAGTAGCTTACAGCAATATTCCAAGAAGCAGGACTGGCACCTGGAATAACCAAAGGTTTTCCACCCACGTAAGCAACACTAGGATTTACCCAGGCACAATGTTACATTTTCCCCCACAAAGTGGTAGCAATTTAAGCACAAGGTCAAACTGCCCGAGCAAACTAGTAGAGCAAACAGAGTCTGCTGCATTCCAAGGACGGCTGCTTAGAGCAGCACATGGTGGGAATGTAAAGTGATGCATATTCCACCATCAGCTTGACTTTAAATGGCGAGTGGTGCTGCACGTTCGCCTGCCATCACAAGCCACAATGAAGCTGAGGTTAGCTTCTTGTTTGCCAGCTTCTTTGAACTTACAGTCCCACCTTAAATAGTGCAGTAGTTATGTATTTAAGATGGAACAGGAAATTTAAATATTGAGCCTGAGATTAAAGGGGAATTTTTCACAAATTCTACACAATTATATTGTTAAGATGAAAGCAAAGTCGTTGAGAGTGGTTTGGTACGAAATGCTCTGTTGTAGAGAAACTTACTGAGTCAGAATTGTTCACAGTGGTGGTGATAGGAACCAGACGTCCACCTCTAAAAGCTCCCTCACAGACAGTTATTACATGAAGTGGTTATGAATACACTGCCTGATGTCTGACACATAGTTTTGTGGTAATGTTTTGGCTTACAATGCACTGGAATATATTATTTTCTATCTATAAACTATTTGTGTTGCAGACATGGTTACCCCCTGGTTCCTATTACCATCACTGGAAAGAAACCACGGTCTCTACAATGAACCATTTCACATCAAACCACGCTGAAGGACTCTGTTTACATCTCAACCACTAAATTATGCAGAACTTTTGGCGAAAAAATGACGGAATTCCCCTTTAACCATCCCATATCTGCCTCCACGGGTTAGCCAGCTAGCGAGCTAAATGTAAACAGTAGATAGCGTTGCTAGCCGGTAGCCGGTAACCAACAACAAGAAGGTGGGCAATGTGTGCATCAGCTGAACTTCGCTAACGCTACGTTTTACGGTTTTCACGACTGGAACTGCTAAGCCAGTGGTTCCCTAGTATGCTAAAACGACTACAAAGACTAAATAAACAAATGTAATTTGCAAAAATATACAAAAGGATAGAAGCTAGTGGTAGATGGTCCAAACTTGAAAGCTACCACAAACACATTAACCCAGACCGTTACCCTGCGTTTCTCGCTCAAACGAGGCTAAAGTCAGCTTCATATTCGCCAGCTTCTTCTTCGAATGACCCCGTGCCACCTTAAACGGTGCCGCAATTGCAGTCCGGCGCCTGGTGTATTATAATCATAACTGCTGCACCTTTTAAGGTAGAACGGGGAAATTCGCACAAGAAGCTGGCGATAAGAAGCCGACTTCAGCCTCGCACCACTCAAGGTCGTTAGCAGTTTCATCGTCACTCTAGTGAATGGTGGTTAAATCTCTCACTCACCTTATTCGTTTTCTGAGCAGCTGGTGGGCAGCTGGTGTGCGTCAGACAGAGATATTCGGCTGATTTTACCTCATTTTTTAATCCACGTTTATTTTTTATCACTGCATCACATCTCCGCCCCCTACAGTGCTAATCCCACTGCGCATGCGTGGGCTGAAACACATGCGAGGGCCACTAGATGGAGACAAACAACAGAGACCGTTAAACTGGAGTGGCGATGGAGTCACAGCACTGAAATATAATATAAAATATAGAATAAAATACATGGAAAAACGCAAGAAATGCTGTTTTTTGTTGCGTGAAGATGTTTTTTTTGTGTATTTGGCCTGTTTTTGGCATCTCTCACACAACTTATGGAAAAAGTCCTATAACAAGACTGAACTAGTAGTTTTGTAGTTTGTCATAGAAGACTGGATTCTAAAAAACTCCTCATTTTTATTTTGCAGCGACTCTGAGTCACAGACCATATTTTTCCAGCTATGTGCATACATACATTTTACTTTGTTAATTTAACACAAACTGTCAGCCTTCTTCAAAAGTCTGGACACCCCAGGCAAATGACCTATATTGTTGATTTTTGCGATAAACTGCAAAAAAAAAAAAAGAAAGAAAGAAAATGTTAGTGCACAGTTACTATGTTTGATGCACTTAAAAAGTAAAACAGAGACCACAATAAAATAAAAAATAGTTGTGGCATGTACAAAAGTTTGGACACCCTACTAAGCCAGTACCTCCTCTGGCAGACCTCACAGCTTGCGCAAACTTTTTGTAGGCAGCTAAGGGTCTTTTTATTCCTGTGTAAGCTAAAGTTTCCAACAGGTCCCACACTCATCAGCTGACAGTCCTTAATAACAATTCTTTCTGCCTAAGTGGTCCTAAAAATCAGTTAAGGCCAAATGAGTCAAGCAAGTTCTGAGACTGTGTAACTGGAAAGGTGTCCAAACTTTTTCACCAACTTGTACTTTGTATCTTTTTCTTCTATTTTTAAGTTAATCAGATACAACGTAACTGTATATTAGTATTTGATGGAAATGTTATTTTTTAAAATAGTTTGGAACAGAGGTTGTGTTTCCCACTTTTCATTAAAAGGAAACAAGAAAAAGATTTGGCCAGGGGCACCCAAACTTTTGCATAGAACTGACTTGCACTTAAACTAAAATTCTTTTGCTTTGGCTAACCCTATACCTCAATTCGGTTTACTTCATTGAAATATTGGCAAAGTTTCAGTAGCGTTATGGTTATTTTTATTAGTGACTGCTTCGGTAATGACAATTTTAGCTCATTTGCAGCAGAACTCAAAAACCAGAACATGACTAGCAAACACAGAACGCCAAACTTTGAACAGCTTCACACACATAAATTCATATTATCAATTCTTTCAGACTTTGGGACATATTTACTTAAAAATAATGAGATATAACTGGTCATCATGTGGCCATGAGGGACAGGGATGCAGTCTCACCTCCTGCTCTAAATACAGGGATGTGGCTAAGATAAAGCTCCGCCCACTAACTAAATCTCTTTCTGTAGTGACCTAAAAATGTGACACCTCACAACAGAAAATACTCTATAAATTATAATGACATATGTGTTTTTTGTGTATTTGTCCTGTTTTTGGCATCTCTCACACAACTTATGGAAAAATTCCTATAACAAGACTGAACTAGTAGTTTTGTAGTTTGTCATAAAAGACTGGATTCTAAAAAACTCCTCATTTTTATTTTATATATATACACACACTCCCTGGCCACTTTATTAGTACCACCTCACTAGTAAAAGGTTGGACCCCCTTTTGCCTTCAGAACTGCCTTAATTGTGGCATACTTTCAACAAGGTGTTGGAAACATTCCTGAGAGATTTTGGTTGGTTATTTGAGTTACTGTTGCCTTTCTATCACTCAAACCAGTCTGCCCATTCTCCTCTGACCTCTCACAACAAGGCATTTTCATCCACACAACTGCCGCTCACTGGATATTTTCTCTTTTTTGGACCGTTCTCTGTAAACCCTAGAGATGGTTGTGCATGAAAATCCCAGTAGATCAGCAGTTTCTGAAATACTCAGACCAGCCTGTCTGGCACCAACAACCATGCCATGTTCAAAGTCACTTAAATCCCCTTTCTTCCCCATTCTGATGCTTGGTCTGCACTTCAGCAAGTTGTCTTGACCACCTCCACATGCCTAAATGCATGGAGTTGCGACCATGTGATTGGCTGATTAGCTATTTGTGTTAACAAGCAACTGAACAGATGCACCTAATAAAGTGGCCGGTGAGTGTGTGTACACATATATATACACATACATACACACTTCAAAAAAATAAAGGGAACACTCAAATAACACATCCTAGATCTGAATGAATGAAATATTCTCCTTGAATACTTTGTTCTGTACAAAGTTGAATGTGCTGACAAAATCACAAAAATAATCAATGGAAATCAAATTTATTAACCAATGGAGGCCTGGATTTGGAGTCACACACAAAATTAAAGTGGAAAAACACACTACAGGCTGATCCAACTTTGATGTAATGTCCTTAAAACAAGTCAAAATGAGGCTCAGTATTGTGTGTGGCCTCCACGTGCCTGTATGACCTCCCTACAACGCCTGGGCATGCTCCTGATGAGGTGGTGGATGGTCTCCTGAGGGATCTCCTCCCAGACCTGGACTAAAGCATCCGCCAACTCCTGGACAGTCTGTGGTGCAACGTGGCATTGGTGGAAGGAGCGAGACATGATGTCCCAGATGTGCTAATCGGATTCAGGTCAGATTCAGGTCTTTCATCTGTGAAGAGCACAGGGCGCCAGTGACGAATTTGCCAATCCTGGTGTTCTCTGGTAAATGCCAAGCATCCTGCACGGTGTTGGGCTGTGAGCACAACCCCCACCTGTGGACATCGGGCCTTCATACCATCCTCATGGAGTTGGTTTCTAACCATTTGTGCAGACACATGCACATTGGTGGCCTGCTGGAGGTCATTTTGCAGGGCTTTGGCAGTGCTCCTCCTGTTCCTCCTTGCACAAAGGTGGAGGTAGCGGTCCTGCTGCTGGGTTGTTGTCCTCCTACGGCCTCCTCCACGTCTCCTGGTGTACTGGCCTGTCTCCTGGTAGCGCCTCCAGCCCCTGGACACTACGCTGACAGACACAGCAAACCTTCTTGCCACAGTTTGCATTGATGTGCCATCCTGGATGAGCTGCACTACCTGAGCCACTTGTGTGGGTTGTAGAGTCCGTCTCATGCTACCACGAGTGTGAAAGCACCACCAACATTCAAAAGTAGCCAAAACATCAGCCAGAAAGCAGAAAGGTACTGAGAAGTGGTCTGTGGTCCCCACCTGCAGAACCACTCCTTTATTGAGTGTGTCTTGCTAATCGCCAATGATTTCCACCTGTTGTCTATTCCATTTGCACAACAGCTGTGAAATTGATTGTCAGTCAGTGTTGCTTCCTAAGTGGACAGTTTGATTTCACAGAAGTTTTATTTACTTGGAGTTATATTGTGTTGTTTGTGTTGTCTTTATTTTCTTGAGCAGTATATATATATGGATCACAGAATGCAGTGATGTGCAAATCATTTAAACCCATCTTTTTTACATGTTGCTGGCATCAAATTTAAAATTGGCACATATTTTTCAAAAATAATAATAATAATGTTTCAACATTTGATCTGTTGCCTTTGTACTATTTTCAATTAAATATAGGGTTAGATGTTATAGATGTTTTGCACATCATTACAAAAGCTTTTATTTACATTTTGCACCGTTTTGTCCCATTTTTCACATTTTTTCCCCCAAATTTCAGATATGCAGTTATTCATTGCTTAATTGTGTACATATAAAACCATCATATTTTTATTATAACAAAAAGTTGAAAATGTATTTAGGTAGTGACTTAGTGATTAGGTAGTAATTCTATATGTATATATGTATATATGTGTGTGTGTGTGTGTGTGTGTGTGTGTGTGTGTGTGTGTGTGTGTGTGTGTGTGTGTATATATTCTTCTTGTTTTTTCGCCACAGCGGATCATCTGCCACCTTCACTACATCCATAAACCTTCTCTGAGGTCTACCTCTTCTCCTTCTACCCGGCAGCTCCATCTCCAACATTCTTTGACCAATATATCCACTATTCCTCCTCAACACATGTCCAAACCATCTCAACCTGGCCTCTCTGGCTTTATCTCCAAACTGCTCCACCTTCACTGTCCCTCTGATCTGCTCATTTCTAATCTTGTACAGCCTTGCCACTCCTAACGAAAAGCTCAGCATCTTCATCTCCGCCACCTCCATCTCAGCCTCTTGTCTTTTAGACAGAGCCACAGTCTCCAAACCATACATCATAGCAGGACGCACTACTGTCTTGTAAAACTTCCCTTTCACTCTTGCTGCTATCCTTCTGTCACACATCAGCCCTGACACCCGTCTCCACCCACTCCATCCTGCCTGCACCCTCTTCTTCACCTCTTTTCTACACTGTCCATTGCTCTGGATGGTTGACCCAAGATATTTGAAGTCATCCACCTTTACGACCTCTACTCCTTGTATCTTCACCTTTCCCACCTCTCATTCACACACATGTATTCCGTCTTGTCTCTACTAACCTTCATTCCTCTCCTCTCCAGTGCAAACCTCCACCTCTCCAGATTCTCTTCCACCTGCTCTCTACTCTCACCACAGATTACAATGTCATCTGCAAACATCATGGTCCATGGAGCCTCCTGCCTGACCTCATCTGTCAACCTGTCCATCACCATTGCAAACAAGAAGGGGCTCAAAGCTGATCACTGATGTAACCCTACCTTCACCTTGAAACCATTTGTCACTCCAACTGCACACCTCACCACTGTCTCACTATCCTCATACATGTCCTAAAATCTACAACCATCTGACCTTCCTCATTTCTGTCTTTCACACCATACATACCCAGCACCTCTTCATTCCCTCTGTTCCCTTCACCCGGGCCTCGACCGGTCCAGTATGGCAATCATATTTGTGATCTGCATGATAGTTTTGGCACAAGTTTTACGCCGGATGCCCTTCCTGACGCAACCTTCACCATTTATCCGGGCTTGGGACCGGCACCAGAAGTACACAACGCCCCCCCCCCATGTAGAATGTAGATTAATATCAAGAAGGTTTTTATTCCTTCTCCTGTAAAGTTATCATTGTGACAGTGGTGCTCTCTCTGTCTGAGTGCTGCCTCCTACTGGCTCTCCTTCATTCCTCCCAATGCTCTTTAGGATTCACGCCTGCAGGATAACTATAAAATGAGGAGCGATGTAAAGAGTAAAGCAGGAGTAAACAATAAAGGAGGAGCTTTCAGTGCTGCGGGTTGGTGTGGTAGAGTATGTGGTTGCCAGGAAAGCAGCAGCACCACCCCCCACCTCCACCCCCATCACCCTCCTCCACCAACACCACTACTTCTACTGCTGAAATCTCACTCTGCCTTCATCCTCTACTGCTATTGTCCTCTCTGTTTCAGCATAGAGAGAGGGAGAGAGGGAGTGGGGGGAGGGTGGGAAAGGATGTGTGAGAGTGAGAGAGAGAGAGAGGGTGGCAGAGCAAGAGAGAGAGAGGGGGCAGAGAGGAGAGAGAGAGATAGAGAGGGTAGGAGAGGGAGACAGAAAGAGGGAGAGAGGATGTGAAAGGAAGGGAGAGAGAGGGTGGGAAAGGAAGAGAGAGAGATAGAGAGGGCAGAGAGGAAGAGAGAGAGATGGGAGAGAGGGTGGGAAAGGGAGAGAGGGAGAGAGAGAGAGAGAGAGAGGGAGAGAGAGAGAGAAGGTGGCGGGGGGTGGCGGGGGGGGGGTGAAAGAGAAGTGAGGGAGAGAGAGGGTGGCAGAGGGGGGGGGGAGTGAAAGAGAAGTGAGGGAGAGAGAGGGGGCTGGGGAAGAGTGAGAGCGAGAGAAGGAGATGGAATGAGACGAAGGAAAACAAAGATAGTAAAGGAGAGAGAGAGGAGGAAAAGAGGAAAAGAAAGGAAAACAAAAAATAAATAAAAAGAGAAAGAAAAGGAGAGAGAGGAATAGTAGAGTGAGAAAAGATAAGGAAGGAATGAAAGAAAAATGGAGTAGGAAAGAGAATGGGAGAAGAGAATGAGAGGGTAGAGATAGAAATTAAGAGGAGAGAAAGAAGAGAGAGAGAAGAGCAGGAAATAAAATGAGAGGCGAGGACAAGAAAGAAAGAGGGAAAGAAAGAAGGTAAATAGTAAAGGAAGAGAAATGTAGATAAAAATGGGATGAAAGGAGAAAAGAAAAAGACGAGGAAGCAGAGAAAGAGAATAACTATAGGAATATAATAGTTCTTTAAAAGATTTATGTTTCATGCATCTCTCTCTCTCTCTCTCTCTCTCTCTCTCTCTCTCTCTCTCTCTCTCTCTCTCTCTCTCTCTCTCTGTATCTCTGGTGCTCTGTGAACTGTATCTGCTGCTTGTTTAAGTCACATGTCTTAAGCAGGTTGTTCTCCCTCCTGTCTGAGAGGCTATATTTGAATATAATATCAGTATTTGCATTTCCAGTCTCCTCTCACTCCGCCTTCATCCCTGAAGAGATGACAGAGTCTGCAGAGCAGGAAGAGAAGAGGAGCATGAGCAGCTAAAATCATCAACGCTGACTGGCTGTGTTAATTCCACCCATGTAGGACTTTCTTATGTTATTTTATGGCAAAGGACACGACATACACACAGTCACCTACAGTATTTCTATCATTACCATAAATATGTATTTGTAATGATATATTTCCAAATAGACTGAACTAGTGCACGGTTCTTGCAATACATGTACATATTATATTCATATCTTTTTTTCTATAATTTAGTGTTTAAAGGAGAATTCCACCAATTATTCACATTTTTTGCATAATGCAATTGTTAATGTCATTTAGAGTGGCTTGATGTGGAACAGTTAATTGTAGAGAAACTTACTGACTCCAGTGGACCCTTTGAGTTTTTATATCTAATGTTAATGATATAAAAAAAGTATTCAAATAAGTTTTCTTTGGGAACAATTTTGCCTCAAAACTGCCTGCATGTACATATCCATCAGTAATGCATGTAAAAATACATACATAGGCCAAAATCTAATCAAAACGACTGTAAAACAATGTCTAAGGCAATGTTTTCATGACAACTTCATGTAATAGTTTTCTATGATGGAGCTTTTAGAGGCGGACATCTGGTTCCTATCACCATCACTGTGTTCTGACTTTCTCTAGATCAGAATGTTTCTCACTGTGCCACTCTAAAATAAACTCTGTTTACATCTTAACCGTTTAATTATGCAGAAAGTTTGAAAAATTGGTGGGGTTTCCCTTTCACTGGGCTTTGTTTTTTTATACAAATCTGTTTCTTTTCAGTTTTACATTTTTTTATTGATAACTGATACTTTATTCATCAGCTTTTATTTCCCTTTATTATATGTAAATATATTATTATGTTATATTTTTACTTTCCAGTATTTTTTATGTTTTTATTTCCTTTATTTTCCTTCCATATCTGTTAAACTGTTTGAAATGAGAGCAAATGCAACTTTTCTGCCACTGAGTGTAATTCCTCTGTGCTAGAACACTTTCCTTCCCTTTTTGTCCTCTATCATACATGTAGGTGACCTCGCTGTGGGGCAGGTCTCATCTCAAGATCTTTAGATTTACTCATTCATGCAAAAAGCAAACAAGAAACCCAGGCCAACGCAGAGTGCCTGTGGATGTTAAAAGCATTCTTAATAGTTTTAGAACAACAGTGGTGGAGGTGATGCTGCTGTTTATTTTACTTAAAGCTGAAAGAAAAGCCTGGAGACACAGTGACCTCTGCAGATGCATAAAGCAAGGGCTAATAGTCAGTTTAGCCTGAGGAAACAAGCTTCTTCTCTCTTCTGTGTGTGCTTATTCTTTCTTTTATAATGAATATACTATGGTTCAGTCGTTGAACCTTAACTATTCATGCTAGGTCTTTGGGTTCAGCCATAAATGTCAAAACGTGGTCAAAAGAAATGGTCTGAAAAAACACCTCTAAGATACTGTTAATATCAGCTAGAGCCCTTATTGCATTTCTAATGACATGTTAACACTTTCAAAATCTGTTTATTTGCTGAGAAAAGTGTTAATATTTCAATAAACAAAATTGACAAAATATTAATTAATAATGATATATACATTTCAGTCCACTATTTCTAGCAACTTACTGAAACCTGGATATATCACAGCTCATGAAATTGGTCCCACCCATTGTAAATCAAACAGTGATGGACAGTAACTAAGTAAATGTAATAAGTAAAAGTTACTGTACTTAAGTAGTATTTTTTGTGTATCTGTACTTTACTTAAGTATTTCAATTTTGGGTGACATTTTCTTTTCACTCCACTACATTTCAAAGTCAAATATCTGACTTTTTACTCCACTACCTTTTGAGAAATATACGTCACCTATACGTTGAGCACATACGTCACCTAAATGATGAACTAACCTAACTTTATATAAATAGACCACAATATAGAAATATGTCCACATGTGCAGTTTGACTGGCATGTTTCTTTTTTTTCTGAATTCATACAAACACTTTCATTTTATAGTAAATTAGTTTCAGTTAGTTTATGTTTATGAACAGAGGCCTACAGATCAACACAGTAAAGGAAGCTTATTTGTGATCCTGAGTTTAAAGCCAGTTTTTATTCAACTTGTAACTAATTTACAAAGTAATCTTAAACTGAAACTTTGCTTGTTTGTAAAAGTGATTTCAGAGCCACTCAGTTCTCCCTGATGGAAACTGTTTACCTTCAGTGTTTTGTGCTTATGATCATTTTAATAGACGTCAGTGTCACTAATTAATGACATTCTATTAAAAGACTGGTTTACCAAGAGAGACACTGGAGGATCTTCACCTGAAATGAGTTCATGAAGAGAGTCTTGTTATAAAAATGATAACAGGACATCAGAGTCATAATTAATCTTTTAGTACTTTTACTTTTGATACTTAAGTACATTTGAAGGTAAATACTTCTGTACTTTTACTCAGGTTGAGGTCTAGAGTAAGGACTTCTACTTTTACTGGAGTAATATTTTACCTTGGGTATCTCTACTTTAACTCAAGTACATGATTTGTGTACTTCATCCACCACTGAAATCAAAACAGGATTTGTTGATTCCTCTGTCACATTTTAATTATATTGGCTAATTTAAAGTGGAAGGCCTTCTGTCCAGCTCCTGAAACAGTGTTAAGGTCATAAGGTGTTTAGATTTCCTGAAAGAGATGTGCACTTTCAGAACACAATAACATCTGACATTTGAAGGAGTCTCTGTACCTTTGGTTAATGTTAAAAATACACATTAGATAAAACTCCAAAGATCCCTGTCTCTCCGCTGAGTTTCTAGTAAAGTGACAAGTGGTTGCAAGTAAAAGCTGGGTGTTTCTAATAAAGTGGCCAAAGAGTGGATGTAAAAGGTGGGTGTTACTAATAAAGTGGCCAGTAAGCATGAATAAAAGGTATGTGTTTCTAATAAAGTGACCAGTGATCGTAAGTGGAAGGTTAGTGTTTCAAATAAAGTGGTCAGTAAGCACACGTACAAGGTTGATGTTTCTAATGAAGTGGTCAGTGAGTTGACATACAAGGTGGATATTTTCAAGTGGCCAGTGATTGAAAACACAAGATGTGTGTTTCTAATGAAGTGGCCGATTAGTGGAAGTATGATGTAGTTGTTTCTAATGAAGTTGCCAGTAAGCATAACAAGAAAGTAGATGTTTCTAAGTGGCTAGTGAGCATGAGTAGAAGGTATGTGTTTCTAATGAGGTGGCCAATGAACTTAAGTAGAAGGTGGGTGTTTCTAATAAAGTGGCCAGTGAGTTGACGTACAAGGTGGGTGTTTTTAATAAAGTACCCAGTGAGTATAAGTGTAAAGTGTACGTGTACGTGGCCATTGAGTGGACATACAAGGTTATTATTTCTAACAAATTGGCCATTGAGGGTATGTGAAAGGTGTTTCTAATAAAGTGGCCAGTGAGTTGACGTACAAGGTAGGTGTTTCTAATAATGTGGCCAATGAGCGTAAGTGTAAGGTTGGTGTTTTTAATCATATGTAGCCAGTGAGTTGACATACAAGGTGGGTGTTTTTAATAAAGTACCCAGTGAGTATAAGTGTAAAGTGAGTGTTTCTAATAAAGTGGCCATTGAGCGTACGTGGCCATTGAGTGGACATACAAGGTTATTATTTCTAACAAATTGGCCACTGAGGGTATGTGAAAGGTGTTTCTAATAAAGTGACCAGTGAGTGGAAGTACATGTAAGGTGTTTCATAACGTGGCCATTAAAACACATCATTATACGTATTCACATTCACTAGCTTCATCATGCTAAAGCTAGGTCCTTATCTTCCTTTTCAGCTCCATCCTTTCCATTTTCAGCTTCATATACATTGAAAAGGAGCTTTGGCAAGATATTCTCACATGCCACAGAAATAAAAGTGTGGAGGAAGTGTTGCAGAGGAGTATGTGCAACTGTGACCCACAAAGCACTGAATTCTTGCTATGAGTAGTATTTTTCTTCTGCTGCCATGATGTATATTTAGTGCAGTGTTGAGAGGGGATAGAGGTACTGCATTCCGTCTGAGAAGGCTTTCAGAGGAGCCTCTTAATTTTTCATGAAAATGTGCTTAAAAAAGATGGAGACAAAGTAACAAGACAGGATTTCCCCCAGGCTACAGCGCAGAGACTCCACCAGCTGGCTTTCTTTCTGTGTGCTCATGTATTTTGGCACAGGTCACCTTTACTGTGAGATGTGGAATGTTCCTGCAAGCGTTCACCGGCATTTCAGAGTGTGTGTGTGTGTGTGTGTGTGTGTGTGTGTGTGTGTGTGTGTGGGTGTGTGTGTGCGTGTGTGTGTGTGTGTGTGCGTGTGCATGTGGGTGGGTGGTCGTTTGTAGCTGATGTTGTTCTGTTTGCGTGGGTGAGGCTTATTCCCTCCAACAGGCATTACTGCCTTCAAATCCCATAGAATAAATCAGCATTTCCCTCCTCTTCTTATTAATGAAAGATAAAAATAAACTCAGAAATCACTCAGAAAAACAGCCATTTAAAAATAAACAAGATAAATGCCTTTTTCAGCCTGTTTGCGCTGTAGAATTCCCCCTCTTGAGGCTAATTGGTGCCCTCTGATATCCTCTGAGATCAAAACCAAAAGCCGTCATAATTGATTTTTACTTTACCATGACCTTTTCTCACCCTCTCTTTATCCCCTAGAGTTAAACCAGATGCTTTGTTACGGTGCTGTAAATGGGAGTTCCACCAATTTTCCAAAATATCTCGGTTATTCAGTCATTGCGATCATTGACACAAAGTCGTTCAGAGTGGTTTGGTGTGAAATGATTGATTGTAGAGACTCAGATTTCTTTACAGTGGTGGTGATGGAAACCAGGGGTCGCAATGACTGCAACACAAATGTAGCCATTTTATTTACTATTTATAACCACCAGTGAACCTACACGTGGTTCACTGGTGGTGGTACACCTTCTGAGCTTTATATGTCATGCTCAGAAGGTATACCGCCACCAGGTGGATGGTGGATCATAATGTCTATGATGTTTATCTTTGGGGACTATTTTGCCGATGTTGTGCACCAAAAAAGAACTGATTTTAAAACAGGCTGTTTTTGCAGTTTAGTCTCCATTTACACACTGCATGAACTGACAAGTGAACATTTTGAAACTACCAGTCCCGGTCATGAGGATCCCCTGCTCTGAACATTTTAGTTTTTTTCTGCTCTAAGATACGTGATTCAGCACGCAAAGAGCTTGTTAACTCTAAGGGACAAAGAGAGGTTGGAAAAATGAATTATGGTGGATCAAGCAGCAGAAAATGTCATGGGTTCACACCATGAATGGAAGGTAAAATGAAAAACATGGGCCCTTTGACTGAATAACTGTATAAGAAGTATGCAAAGGGCCATATCCTCCTACATTTGTTTTAGATATTACCCTTTCCCTCAATGTCCATTTGTGGCATGAGGTTTTACATACCAAAAACAGCCCTAATTCACTTTTATATGACCTCAAGCTGTTTCTGCTACAGTGCCTTTAAGATATATGTAAACAGGTCCTTATTAGTTACCATGTATTGGGTCTTGTTCAAAAAGCAGACTCAAATATTCCTTATAACTTCAGCGTAAATGGGCAAAGCTTAACTGCCGTAAATTTGTAGTTTGGTTTACGCATATGGACTGTACAAACTAGGAATTGAGAGGTATGTTTTATAACTTCACCAATGTTTGCATACTACAGCAAACTCTATATTTAAGAAAGTCCGGAAAAGTCAGTTTTCCATAATATGGGGCTTTCAGGGGCTGAATCTTCCCATTAAGCACAATCTTACTTCCCATCAAGTAAAATCAATAGACAGTATAGTTCTCATGTATTTGAGTATTTTGTATTCTGGTATTTAGCTTGGAATGTCAGATTGTGGACATGTCTCCAGAGAAAAGACATAAGAGCAGCACGGCTCACACAAACCGTTCTCTTGTAAAAATCAGCCAGCCTGAGGGGACTGTTGCACTGCCATTACTGCAGCCTCAGCCCAGCTCCCACAGGAACTTATCCTGGAGCTCTGTTAGATCTCATCACCCTGCACATCACTTACAGCAGCAGCATTTCCCAGGGCAGTCCTAGTCTGGGCTTCTTCTCAAATATTGTTTATGTGTCTCTTATTAGAGTAAGAAAGCTTCACTAGCACGGAATAAGTATGCCTGCTCATCCTGAATTACTGAGTTCAATAAACTGTGGATGACACGCTAAACCGGCATGTCACATGGCACTGCATGCATTTTCAGCCATATTTGAGGTCTGTTTGAAGATAATATAAAATGGGGTTCAGTGCTGGAGCACAACAGCCTGCAGAAAGTAATGTTTTTATTATACAATATATCATCAAAAGTATGTGGACACCCCTCCTGTTTAATAAGTTCAGGTGTTTCAGAGACACCCAGGTGTATACAATCAAGCACATAGCCATGCAATCTCCATAGACAAACACTGGCAGTAGACACTTTGCCAAGTCGCTTTGTGACATTCATTGTTGCTCAGACAGTAGACATGGAAAATTGAAATTAGTGCACTAATAAAGCTTGATGGTTAGCTGTTAGTTGAAATTACATCCAGAGTTGAAGTTGAATGATTGCTAGGGGTCCCATACGTCCCCTTATAGTAAAGGGACTCCCCATAATAGTGCCAAAATTGACCTTGAGTAGCCCTGTGTTATGTACCCTGGCAATATGAATGTCCTCTCACAAGGTGACCATCTTCTTTTACTACTTATGGGCTTCATCAAACCTACCTAGACCACCAAGCATACTAAATCAGTTTTTTTACTACCCAGTCACACACATAAGGCACCCTTGGTCAAATGACATGCTTCTGTTGATTTTCTAGGTGGAAATAAGTGAACGCACTTCTGCATATTTTAAAACACAATTACTGATTATTTACTGAACTAACAATATTGGGGGGGGGGTAAATAAATAAAATGTGGCCTGATCAAAAAAGTTATGTCTTATTTATTTGTTTGTTTGTTTCTTTGTTTGTTTGTTTATCCTTTTCCATATGTAATACTGATCAAATTAACAGAAATTGTGCACTAAACTGTATAGAAAAATGCAAAGGTTTTTTTTTGTTTGTACATAATGTGTTCATTCATTTTCACCTAGTAAATCAACAAAACATGTCATTCGAGCAGGGGTGTCCGAACATCTGCGTACAACTGTATATTGTAATGAATTAACTTAGAAAAGGTTATTAGACCAGCAACTGATGAGTCATCTTGTTGGCTTCTCATAAAGGGTTTGAAGTATGTTTTGTTTTTTTTAAATAAGGCTGGATCAATAACAAAGTATTGTTTTTAACTATTTTATACACAAAAATACATGAAGTGAAATGACCCCCAAAAATATCCATTGTGAAAATTGCATTTATGCACAACTTTCAGTTGTATGCAAAATTTAAAAGGCACCATGGTCACGTGACATTTTGTTGATTTTCTAAATCATACTTAAGTTTACACATCCTCTACACATTTAAAGTTACTGTTTATTTACTGAATTATCATATTGGGCAAAAAAACAATAAAATGTGGACTGCACAAAAGTAATGGCACATTTGATATTTTTTTCAAAATGTTAAATTTGCTTCTGGTCCAGGTTTATGTGTTAACCATGTTTGCTGGGCTGGAGCAGATATTTTTGTAGTTATATTATGTAAACCATTAAGTCACCTCACAGGCAGACCCCCCCCCCTCCCAAACACCCCCACACACACCTTTTCTACAATTCCAACCCTGACGCTCAGTATAAAGATGGAATACACCGTTTATTTTTTGAATTAACGCCATGCGTTTATTTCCATCACTGTGGAGATTTGCACTTTTATTGGAACCAGTTTCCCCTTCAAAAAGTGATTACCGCAGAAGCAAATACATGGCCTTGTACCCTCATTAAAAAAAAAAAAACACAGAATAAGCCACTCAATACCATTTTCTAAGAGCTTTTAGACAGTGTAGACAGAGTTATTTATTTACGTATTCCTTTATTTTTTTAGGATTGTGCATATTTTGCTTCTAATAACAATCTAAAATTTTGACATGTTAATTTTTCCCCTCCATTTCTTCAATGTCTAACTGCAAAAAGATAATAAGTAAAAACACATTCAGGGATTGATCAGGAGAATCTAATAATCAATAATCAGAAGGCTAATTTAATTACATGCCAATATATTAGTCTTTGATAGTGGGCCTCTGTAATGACTATTAGGTCAACACTGATTAATTTAACCTCTATAATAATATTACTTTTTTTTTTAAATAACAACATCTAAAACCATTTAAAAAAAACAGCAGGTCATCTGGAAGGTTCAGGAATAAATACACATATATAATACATATCAATATATACTGTGTATATTCATATTTATATGTCTATATCTTATATGCAGATAGCTTTCATTCCTTGTTTAGTCCCTGTGCTATCCACTGATTTATGGCCTTTGTAACTGGGGTTTGTGGTGCTCCCCACACATATTCTGATCACAAGTGACTAACACTGTAAAATTAAAGGCTAACGGTACAATACTATGGTTCTGCTATTGTTCCTATGCAGTGGATCGCAGTGCTCCTTACAGCTTTACGTACAGAAATAATGATTTCTCTCCCCATTGGACCATGATCAGAAGTGTTACACGTTTGCAGATAAAACATCTCACAATAATCCTAAAACCTCTGTTTTATTTTTTCCATGTGGCCACTTGGCGTGCTGAAGTTTTGAAGTAAGAGCGAAAAACAGTATGCAGTTTGACAGAGTGGTCTGAGAAAAGGTGCGTCGATGGCTTATAGAGTCTCTGAGTGTTGTGTCTTGTTTAGTCGTTTAGTCCAGTCCTCTCTCCGTGCCGGGGCTTGTCCCACACCTCTTTGTGCTGTGTGACCCTCACTGCTGTGCGTGTGCTCCAGGCTGCGTTAGCCGTGGTTACAGTGGCAGGCGGATGTGCATGGCAGCACTGTTGGGCCGAGCAGCCAGGATGTAGATGGCGCTCTCACGCAGGAAAGCGTCCCACGTCACCGGCCTGAAAAACACGCAAAGAATGTGTAGAACACGTACATAGCTATGCAGATAGATAAACACTGGCAGTAAAATGGGTCATACTAAAGAACTCTGGAGCAGTGGATACGTATTCAGTGGAGTGATGAATCACGCTTCTGACAGTCTAATGGATGAGTCTTGGTTTGGTGAATGCCAAGAGAACGTTACCTGCCTGACTGCATTGTACCAACTGTAAAGTTTGGTGGAGGAGGGATAATGTTATGGGGTTGGTTTTCAGGGGTTGGCCTAGGACCCTTAGTTTCAGTGAAGAGAAATCTTAACGCTTCAGCAGATGAAGACATTTTGAACAATTACAAGCTTCCAACTTTGTGGGAACAGGTTGGGGAACAACGTTTTCTGTTCCAGCATGACTGAGCCCCAGTGCGCAAAGTACATAAAGTCATGGCTGGGTGAGCCAGGCTCTCTTATCCAAAATCAGTGTCTGACCTCACAAATGCTCTTCTGGATGAATGAGCAAGTATTCCCACAGACACACTTGAAAATCTTGTAGAAAGCTTTCCAGAAGAGGGGAAGCTGTTGTAGGAGGGACCCACTTTATATTAATGCCTATGGGTTTAGAATGGGATGCCATAAAAGCTGTAGGTGTGATGTGTAGGTGTCCAAATATATACGCTTTCCGTACAGACCTGTTGTCATATTTCTCCATGGCTTTGTCTCTGCTCTTGTCACTGCTGGAGCTGGCTGGGCTGCTCTCTGATATTGGGCCGACATGGCTGATACTGCAGGAAAGAAAAACAAGTTAAAACACCACATATTCAAGCTCAGTCTGGTCCATCGCTCTGTTTGTTTTCTCTCCCTCACACAGGCTCACGCGCACAGACAGGGTCACTGAGCACAACCCAGAGTTTCATTTCTAGACCGTTATTCTTTTGTTTACTCACAGACTTGAAAGGATCTGCCATAACAGCCTACACACATTCTAAACATCTATCATTCACTACACTTACATGCTTTCATACATATATTCAAACTTCAGTTCCACAGTAAAAAAAAATAAATAAATAAAACAAAAAATATTTAAACCCAGTGTGTGTGTGTGTGTGTGTGTGTATTTAAAAAACAATGAAGGTTTATATTCTGATTTATTGAAACTCCAGGCATTAAGGAAAATATTAAAAGCTAGATATATACAATTTGTAAAATACACACACACACACACACACACACACACACACACACACACACACACACACACACACACACACACATACACTGCTATATATATATATATATATATATATATATATATATATATATGTATATATATATATATATATCACTACCTAATCACTAAGTTGCTACCTAAATACATTTTCAATGTATTCAACTTTTTGTTACAATAAAAATATGATGGTTTTATATGTACACAATTAAGCCTTTGCAATGAATAACTGCATATCTGAAATTTTTGTGTAAAAATCATAAAAACATGATATGGCATTGTTTGATACCCTGTAGGCTATTTAAAATATAGGGGTCACTGAAGTTTGGCTTTTTAATGTAAAACATTGTACAAAATAAAATAGAGAACAAATAACTACAGAAAAAGAAGTGTGGCTAGGTTTTTTATGAGATTTGTTCAAAATGAGCTGAAATTGTCAAAATTGAAACATTTAATAAAGATTGGGTAGTGCTAAAATTGTTTTGGTAGTGAAAAAAAAATCATTTAAATAGTAAACATAATTAAGGTATAGGGTCACTGAAAGCAAAAGGATTTTCATCTAAAGTCCAGTGACTCGGCAATGTGTTTTCAACTCTCTAGTAGAGTTTTCAACTAATCTAGTAGAATGATCCACATGTGAAAAAAATATTTATAGGTAAAACACATTTTGTCCCTGTCGGAACAAAACTTTGTACCTCCAAAGTGGGAAACTTACAGGAGAAAGAAAAAACTTTCTTAACTTGTAATTGAAGTTAATGTAGCAAGATAAGTCTTTTTACTTTAAGTGTTAAGACAATTTCTATTTCATTCATCATGAAATTTTAACACAAAGCAAAGAATAACTAGACTTCAAATTATGCACAATGACAAACACACAGATACAACAATTTTGTGCGACAGCTATGTGTGTGTTATTTTAGATGCGTCCATAATCACCAGAAATCTGGATGTTCCTGAAATGAGAAATCAGTACAGCAAACTCTGCCTATATTTGACTATATTGACCCATATATAATTATATAATAAGTGGTGTGTGATGTTTTCAGGGCTAATAAAGTAGGTCAGTGGTAGAAGTTAAGCTTAAGCTCCGGGCATAAGCCCAATTCAGCACAGGTGGTGGGCAACAGCTTTAATAATAGAACATCAGAGTCTGAAAAGATGTTTTATCATTAATACAACATTACTATGTAACTACTAAGCACTGTACTATTTCTACTACTAAGAGTATTGTACTATTTATACTATATGTACTACTACTTACTAAGTAGCGTACTATGTGTAGTGCACATGGCTCCATTGCTGATGTCATAACTTTGTGAATAGATATCAGTGTTTTGACATCAAATGTGCATGTGTGCATAAGCCAATTAACATGTTCATATGGAGGTAGAAAGCGAGTTGAAAAACATTGATTACTTAGAGAACACTGCATCTTCTTTGGTGCATGATCTAGTTTGTTATGTGTCATATACTAGAGATCGTAATATGCTACAGTTATAGCAAATGATCATTTATTGGGTAATTGGGAGGTGTCTGTCCTAAATCCTAACCCTCAAATATACCAAGCTGCACATCTGCTGCACCTTTGTTTTATTTGCTTAATATTGTTTTAAAACCTTCCATCACGCTTTAACCTACTCAGTCACTGCTAAACATTCTCAAGTTTACTCCTGCATTTAATATGTCTATATAATTACATCACTATCTAGCCCTAAATCAGTGCTCATTTGTACCAATTAGTGTAGTCTGTACCCTTTGAGTGGGATGAAAGGGTTGTTTGCATCGTTAAAGGGTTCTTCAGATTGATGGAGAATGTGATGTAGATGGTTCTATATAGAACCTTTTTGAAATGGGTTATATATAGCACCAAAAGACATTTCGCTTTTGTTACAAGGTTACAGGCTTGATATTATAACAGGAGAAGAAGCCTTTTTGGTGCTATATGGAACACCTTTCAAAAAGATTCTATATAGAGCCATAGAAAACCCACTCTCCATAAATCTGAAAAAACATTTAATGATGCAAAGAGACCTTTAATCATGCAAAGCATTCTTTGAGTGTTCACAGGTCTACATAGAATCATTTACTTTACTAAAGGAACCTTCTTCTGGTCCCAGAGAACTCATGTACAGGACTGGTGTTTTGTTACTGCCTCCAACTCCCAACTTAGACAAGTTCAAGCACTTTTTTTTAACATACTGAGTGTTTTATCATATTGACATATTGAATAAGGGTGTAACAGTATACAAATTCCATGATATATGTTTTGATTATTGCACCACAATATGATCCATTTTCAATACAGAAATGAAACGTCAACATTCGTTTTGCATTTATTTTTTTCAGTCCAGGCTCCAGGGCCAAAACAAGACCGCATCTAACAAAATGAAACTGTGTTCGATTCACAGTGCATATTTTCTCACAATCTCCATAAAATAAATGTTAATATGCATATTCTGACACTCTTTTACAATAATACAAGAAAATAAAATCCTATTTTATACACAAATCCTTCAAATAAGCATGTTTTGAACATTAAAATTTGCAATGCAGGTCATCACTTTAAGTGTGAATCTGCCACTTTGTGGTGAAACAGTGCCCTGTAAACAAACCCAAATAGCCTCTCCAGACTCCTCTCTTTCATCTTCAGCGTTCAGCTGATTTTAATGAGCACATATTTGAATGAAATCTTGTTTATGGAAAGTGGAGGCCAAACGCACAGAGCCCTTTAACCTGCAGTGCCCATTTAATCAGATGAGAGATGTTCCTAAGGGCTTCTCTAAAGAGAACAAAAGCCTCTTGTTTGATCCTGAAATGGGAAAGGTTGGGTCAGCTTTAGCTAACAAAGCCTTAAGGACCAACATGGGTATGCTCAGAAAAGCTATGAGGAGGAGGAGGATAGTAATGATGATTAGAATGATAGAGACAGCATTTTTCTTTTTGTTTTAATATAAATGTTCACTTTATATTACAAACTTTTTTTGTAATATAAAGTGAGAAAAAATGAATAAAATGTTCTTAACTTCAATGAAAAATCAATGAGTGTGTTTTCATGCACTTTATAATCCGATAACTGCAGGAATTCAGATTTTGTCAGTAGTCAGATCGATGTAACAATGCACTCAATGTAACAAGACAATTTCAAATCATTTTGGGCTACTGAACTGTAAAGAACTGTAACAAAAATGAAGTTGTAAAGTTTTCCTGTGACAGCTAAAATGTTGTTAGTAACACCCTTATTCATCAAACCTGTGCACAGTCATATCTCACTGTGAAATGAGCAAACACGAATCTCACCCACAGTTATTTATCAAGTACGATTAAACTCATTTTCAGTCAATGTGTATGTAAAATCCGCACATAATAGCTTGACAATCTCAGTGTATTAAACATTCTCAATTAAAACCATTTTAGTTGCTTAAAGCCCCTGTTGGGAACTGTTTTATGTTCTAATTTTCTGTTCTTCTTGCCATGTTTTAGTTGTTATTCATTGTTAAGTATTGTTAATAGCACAAATTTCATTCATGACCATTCAAAATCCTTTTTATGGCAGCCAGAACAAAACACTCTTTTACACAAGTAAGATATTTGGTGGTGGTGTTCGGAGTCTTGCCCAAGGACTCTTATTGGTGTAGTGTAGGGTGTTTGCCCAACTGGGGTTCAATCCCCACCTGGGCAAACACCCTACACTACACCAATAAGAGTCCTTGGGCAAGACTCCGAACACCACCTTGGCCTACCTGTGTAAAATGATCAAATTGTAAGTCGCTCTGGATAAGAGCATCAGCCAAATGCCGTAAATGTAAATGTAAAATAGTTATAATAGCATCTGAGTCCCTGAGAAAGCCAACAGTGGCAACTCAAAGGCAGTGTAAAAATCATCATTCCTGCGAACCTTGGTCTCCTAAGTCTCTTCTCTCGTAAAGATAAAGACTTATGACACCCCTGTCTACTCATTTTCGTGATTTTCTTCTGTTAATTATCATTTTTGTGATTTTTGACTGTGAGCTGGTTCAGAAGGAATGCTGTCTGTATTTTCCGCCGAGAGATTTTTGAAATTATATTTTTCTGCCATTTTCTTCAGTTATATGCTGGATGGGACTACATTTGGCACAAATGATGTCAGATCTGTCAATGTACCAGTCGAAGACAGCACTATACACACTGCATACTCATGTTCCTCTCTACTACATGCAGTGACCACTGCTCTGTGTTTTTACACAAAACTCAGCAAGTAGCTTATTTAAGCTATACCTGTTGCAGGATTCTACTGGAAGTGCTTAATTTCATTTACAAGAGCATGATAACTAGCAGTCCCTCTTAACTGTAAGAATAAACAGTATCTTAGTTTAGTGTCAGGATAGCTACCCCCACACACACATCAAGGCTCACAATGTTTCCCCACAATTGTACTTTACAGTTGTAATTCACAGCAAGGCACAAGAGAAATTACTCTTCAATGTCCACACATATGACCAACTTAGTAGCGCAGTCCCATAGTTTGTAAGCTGGATAGGTCACTTGTATAACATTATTGCTGACCATTCAAAAATACGACATGATTCCCATGATCTGCCTAAACTTGCGTTTAACAACATTAGCTGCAAAAAGCAATTAGAGCTCTGAAAAAATGACCATTAGATAATAATATGTATTTATTGAAAATAACACTGGTAAATGTTTTTCCCGCATCATATTTCTACTGTCAAAAACATTTGAAACTATGTCGAGTGAGGTTATGTTAAGTAAACCTGTTTTTGCATGTTAGGAGTGGCTTAGTATTCTGGGATAAGCAAATAAAAAATTATGCCAAACAGTAAAAATAAAACTGAACAGTAGAGACATAAACCTATGCTACTGTTTCTTTCTAACGCTAGACCCACCGATCTGGCTAAAACAGTGCTAAATGTTTTCTGAAAAGAAACTTAAGACATTATGTTGTCAGTTAAGGAAAATACACTCAAATACAAATTTGAGGAAAGGTCATTACTTAGCTTCTTCACTCACAATCAGAGAGTCTCTGGTATTCTTACTAGGGATCAATCTGTCTCTAGTATTCTTACTAGGGATGCAGCACTGGTCTGCCTCAGGGTGGTGCTGTAGCAAATTTGTTCACCCAATTGGTCCTTCACAGCCTAACAACTGTAATTATGTCCAGGATACCCATGAAAGACTTTAAAATATGCTGTGGCATATTTATGAATCTGAAGAATTTCCCAAGGGACTGGTATAAAGAATGAATTTAGTCATTTCTCAGACTGAAAACATAAGAGGAGATGCACAAGATCTCAGTTGTTGTTTGGAAGAGTGAAGCACCAAACTAGTAAAGAGCACTTCCAGAAGGAGAATAGTTGAAACAAACATTCTGGCTCCATTAAAGCTAGCATGACTGCCAGTATGGCTACTGATTTAGGCAGCCAACACAAGAGTAGCCAGCGTAGAACCTGTCAAATACTAGGAATTATTTCACTCTCTGATCCAACACTACTGGAATTTGGAAAATATTACAGTCATTCACATTTCAGTTCCAGCAGGTCCACAGCAATCTGTTTATGTTAGGCTAAAGCTAATCTCAAAAGGCAGGCCATGTCTTTTTGTTCCTTCCTGCCTCAGGAACAAAGTGAACTGGAGCAGAAAGCTTGGATGATTAAGGGGCTGCTGAAACATCCCTGACTCAACTCATTCAGCTAAATGGTATAAAGATAGTGTGGTTTGGATTACTTGTAGGTTGAGATATCTTCTCTTATTTGTGGCACACTGGTATAATTGTTATGACAAAACATACACTTGAATTTTGGTACAAGTACTGGATGCATTTTACCAGTATACCAGATAAACAGGTATACTACTCACTACTACTATGATGGCAAACATATAATGATATGATAATGCAGAACTAAGTCAGATTTAAGAGTTGTTATATAAGAGTTGTTAGCCATGTCAGCACTTTTGCGTTACTACACTTTAACATTTTCCAACAAATCTGTATATGGTTGAAGCTCATGCTGATTGTGACTTACCCCATATTCACTATAGGGGAGCACAATCCCATGAGTCTGTGTAGGAAACACACATGCAGTAACCACATTGAGGATGGAAAGATGGATGACAGCAGTGAGTTAGCATGGAAGATAAAAGCAGCAGAAAGACATTATGGAGAGAAGCAAAGGTTGATTCCAAAACAGTGTCCGAATTGACCCTCGGGGCAGATTTACTAAAACAGGCACTAATTACTGACCATCTAAAGACACTTTGTCCTGGTGGGGGCCAATTTAGCAGCTTATCTTCTAAAACACCCATGCACATGGTCACTGATATTAAAACTTGTTTTCACCAGATAGAAGAAAAGTTTTTTTGTCCAAATTAAATCTATTTCCATTTGTGGTTTATGGTCAAAATAAAAAAAACATTTTCTTGAGATTGAAATATACCAAACTTTTTAGGAAATAGCAGCTTAAAATGTTAAAGCATTCAGTCAGTATTTACTACCAGTCTTCATAAATTGGAGTATTTTATTATACTAAACTCCCAGTATTTTGCACTTGGAGAGGGAAGCTTTTATAAACACATATTGTTGCTGTCCAAAGAAAAACATCGGCAAAACAGTAACTTTACAAGGGAAGGCAAAAACATTCTTAACTTTTAATGTAAAATAATGTGAAGCGTATTTTATTCCAGGTGAATTTGGAGCATGTCTGTTGGTCTACTCATCATGACACTTTTACAAATTATAAAGGACAGCTGCTGGGCTCAGATAATACAGAAATATAAAGAATGACAAATATGGAGAGACATCTTTTTCTTTGGACAGCATCAATATGCAATCAGGTTAAAAGCACAAAAGAGTGCCCCTGACTGCCCCTTTGGTCTTATTAATCATAGTAAAGGGCTGCTGTCCCTATTTAGTGCATTTTAAAAGCCACAAAATGGAAAGGATTAGTAAATCTGCCCACAGTGTCCCAACTAGCATGTACAGTGGTGCTTGAAAGTTTGTGAACCCTTTAGAATTTTATACATTTCTACATAAATTTGACCTAAAACTTCATCAGATGTTCACACAAGTCTTAATAGTAGATAAAGAAAACCAAATTGAACAAATGAGACCAATATATTACACTTGGTCATCTATGTATTGAGGAAAATGATCCAGTATTATTATTAGTATTGATCTGTGAGTGGCAAAGGTATGTAAGCCTTTAGGATTAGCAGATAATTTGAAGGAGAAACTTGAGTCAGGTATCAGGTTTCAATAAATGAGATGGCAATCAGGTGTGAGTGACCACCCTGTTTAATATAAAGAACAGGGATCTATCACAGTCTGATCTTCACAACATGTTGTGTATGATGGCACGAAGGAAGGAGATTTCTGAGGACTTCAGAAGAAGAGTTGTTGATGCTCATCGGGCTAGAAAAGATTACAAACCCATCTCTGAACAGTTTGGACACCACCAACCAGCAAAGGGACAAAGGAACACAGGATAACTTCTACACAACTAAAGACCTGTCTCACGGTGGCTAATGTTAATGTTCATCAGTCCACCATCAGGAGAACACTGAACAACAATGGTGTGCATGGCAGGGTTGCAAGGAGAAAGCCATTGCTCTCCAAAAAGAACATTGCTGGCTGTCTACAGTTTGCTAAAGATCACATGGACAAGCCAGGAGGCTACTGGGACAGTGTTCTGTGGACGGATGAGACCAAAATCGATTTCTTTGGCCTAAATGAAAAATGTTGCTTGGGGAAGTGAAAACATGTATTCCAACATAAAAACCTTATTCCATCTATGAAACATGGTGGTGGTAGTATCATGGTTTGGGACTGTTTTACTGCATCTGGGCCAGTACAGCTTGCCATCATTGATGGAACAATGAACTCTGAATTATCCCAGCAAATTCTAAAGGAAAATATCAGGACATCTATCTGTGAGCTGAAACTCAAGAGGATCCGAGTCATGCAGCAAGTCAACAACTCTAAGCACACATGCCGTTCTAGGAAAGAATGGTTAAAGAAGAGTAAAATGAATCTTTTGGAATGACCAAGTCAAAATTTGATGAAGTTTTAGGTCAAATTTATGTAGAAATGTAGAAAATTCTAAAGGGTTCACAAAGTTTCAATCACCACTGCACAAGTCATTAGCTCATGCCATGCTGTATGCATATATGTAATGTGTAGCTATACAAGAGCATTTGAGATACAGCCAGAGATTTGCATGCAAACCTTAACCTAAAAATAACTTCTCTAAGACGTATGACAGACAGGCTTTCAGACAGCTTTCACAATGTGCTGATGCAATGTGCCTTCAAACTGAAAGACAGAGCTATACGGAGAGGAAAATAATTATGCTAACTTTCACAAGAACAAAGAAGAGGGATGATGTGGCATTAACTCCACTCATCGAATTCAGCTAATTCAAAACTTATACATGTAATAAATTGATCTGTTACAGAGAAATGTGCTAAAATGTTGTCAATCACATGTTGCAAACCTTCCATGAGGCATTGAGCCTGCTGACAGCACATTCACAGCTGTTCTCTGATGCTGAATACATTATTTCTGAATTATTAGCTCTCAGATGCTGCTTGACATGACAGGGTTGTCAAAAATTCCTCCGTTAACGTCAGTCTTTATCTCCTTCCCTGCCTGGCTTATGCATTTTCCTGAAACTTTTCAATTCTCGCTTTTCCCACTTCTGATGAGCTGGCACGGCTTCCCCTTCACTTAATATGTTACGCCTGAAATCCCTCAGTGTGGTTCAGTACTGTGCAAAAGTCTTAAAGCTGCATTCTTAAGGCACAGCACATAGGATCTCACAACAGAGAGTATATAGTGCAGCTAGAATGCATTACAGTGAGCCAGTAAACAAGCTCCATTTAAACTTTTAACACAATCTGGTAAATTGATCACATTTGGTACACTAACTCCTCGAGGGACGAGGTGAAGTTATGATGTGACTTAGGTAGTAACATTAGTTGAAGTAGCACTCACATTTGATGGTGCAGTTCATTTTACAAAGGGGAGATTATCGCTGACCCTTCCACAGACCGAATAATTATATGATTCTGTCACGTGGCCCTCCAGCTCAGACTCACACTGGGACTCCATTTCCCAGAATCCCGTTGGAGATCACATGACTCATAAACCTCCTCAATCCTCCTTTCACCAGTTACAATCACCAGAGGACTGATGTGTTGCACCTGTTTTGTATGTCCACCTATTTAGGCTACAGCAGGTTTGCCCCGACCACTCACACAGAGGTTATAAGGAGGCCAGAGTTCATTTACATATATCAGTCTTAAAGGCATGAAGACAAAAATAGCCTATAGAAAGAAAATGGTCCTATTTTTGGTGAAAAAACAACAAAAATAAATAAATAAAACACAGGAAAAATGTAGGATATGGGCCCTTTTATACAAAAGGTAGTGATTCTATGTACGTCAATGTACTGTTACGGCTAATACCTACTTTATCTAATCAGTTCATTAACGCTGAGATAATTGATTTTAGACAATTTGCTTAAGAGCCTTAGACTTTTGCACATCACTGTGTATCAGCCACCTTATTGCTAAGGAGGCTAATCTGTCAAGAGCAAAGTAATAGTGAGACCACACTGGATCTTCTAATGAGAAGCAGTTACATTTGTTAACAGTACACAACTACACTGGCTGTTGCTGTCCCTGTTATTTTTTCATTCAAAATTGAGGAGCATTTGGAGATTTACTGGTTTCTGAGATTGATTTCCATTATTTAACTGTAAATCCCAGACTTATTACATACTAAGAGTTCTTATTGAGTAACTACAGGGACTCCAACGCAAACTGGCAGAGCTATTCTTAGATTGTAGGAGCGTGTAACAAAACCTTTGGCCTGTAGATGGGCCCTGGCCTTTTGAGGGGTTAACTGCATCTCATCCCTGATTATTAAAGTGCCTGTTATTGACAGTGAGTGAGGAGAGTGAAGAGTCTTTCGGTGCGGTGATTACTCTAAATGATGGGCAGGTTCTTGGCCCACCTGACATTGCAGGACTGCGACTCTTTGCTGATTTTGTGGAACCAGGAGGCCTGGGCCCATCGGCTCTCTCCTCCTGTGATAACCCCATCTTTATCCTGGTCCAGGCTCTGGAAGATGGCCCGTGCTCGGTCACGCTCTTTAGCCGTTAGCAGACGCACCAGCGAGTTCTGGAGACAAGACCATAAAATAGAACTGGATCACAGATGGTTTGACAATCATTATCACAATGTTTGCCTAAAAGTCATTTGCAAACGTTCGAACACCCTTGGGCAAATTACATGATGTTGATTATCTAAGTTCCCACATCCTGTACAGGGAGCTCAAATAAGCCATTTTCCTGCAAATTTTAGAAAAAAAAATAATATAAAATATTATATTATTATATATATTATATATATATATATATATATATATATATATATATATATATATATTACTTATTATTATAAGTCCACTTCAGACCAGCTGCCCACGCCCCAGCTACCACCACCTACCTTGGATGAGCTGCCCACCCTACGCTGATGTTCTCATAGACTCCTAGTTATTCCTAATATCAATATTACTGCTGTTAATATTAGTAGTATAATCACTTGTAGGTAGTTTGACCAGAGGAGGATGGGTCCCCCCTGGTGAGCCTGGTTCCTCCCAAGGTTTCTTCCTCAGTTCTGAGGGAGTTTTTCCTTGCCACTGTTGCCCCTGGCTTGCCCACTGGGGGGTTTCTGTACATTCTTACAGTTCTCTTGAAACTTTTTCTTTTCTGAAATTCTGTAAAGCTGCTTTGTGACAACATCCGTTGTAAAAAGCGCTATACAAATAAATTTGATTTGATTTGATTTGATAAATGTGCATTTTTTGCACTGGCCCCATTTGGTGTTTTATTTTTCCCAAATAAGCAAAATTCAGCAAATAAACAGTAATTGTGCGTTAAAGTGTGCAGAAATGTGTTCTGTATAGAGGAGGTGTTTCACAAAACCGACCCAAGCCGATCTTTTCCTTTATTCAGTATGTGGCACAGGAGTGTCGTCTGTGTGTCAGTGTGAACAGCAAAAAACAAACTGAATCTGATATTTCAATTCCGATTTGAGACGCTTTCACATGTGGTACAGAAATCCGACACGTATCCAATATGTGGCAGTACAACTCAGTCTGAACAGCCAGATCAGACTTCATGCTACTTTTATGTCAATGCAACTCGACATTCACCATCATTTTGCATTGCTGAGACCTCATAAACATTTAGCCTGATGTTTCTGTACCCAAAAATTAGAAGAGATGAATCCACAACCCCTCCATGTTCAAAGAGATTTTGAAAGAAATGCCATAGTAGAGCGAAGCTGCGGCGTCAAAGAACAGTTAAAAGTCTGAAAGCAAAGTTTCAAGAATCCAAGGACACGAACAAAAGAATTGCCAATGCCTTTTTTACAGTGAGCTCAGACACACTCTGGGTGATGAGCCCAGCTGTCAGTCAATGAAGCTTCATGATGGCTCCTGTAATGGTGGCAAAGATGAAACTAAACCCTCTGGGAACGACTGGTGTTTGTTGGCAGTTATGGTTTTTCTACTTCTAAATGAGCCACCACGTGAAGCAACGTGCAGCCCTGTTCTTTTGCGTATGCGGGTCAGTCTAGGAGCGTGATCTGTCTAATGCGACGAACGTTGCATGTAGGTCATGTTTAAAAGCCACACACAAAAAAATGGATTTGGTAAGAAAATCAGATGTGGGCCACTTTTACCTGCTGTGTGAACGTAGCTTTTTTTACATTTAAATAAGCTACAAAACGTGTCATTTGACCAGGGGTACCCACACTTTTGCACACGAGAGTACATTTGCTCCTCAGTCTCACCTTACAGATTACGCTCTGTCAGGTCATCACAGAACACAGTCTGTCTCTCTCTCTCTCTCTCCCTCTGTCTGTCTGTCTGTCTGTCTCTCTCTCTCTCTCTCTCTCTCTCTCTCACTTGCTTTCTTTAAATGCTCTGACTGTGATTGTATGTGTAGCTGCCTGAGGGTGAGAACAGTTCATTCATATGTTTACCCATCCTATCTCTATATTAAGTAGTCAGTATGATTATTAAAGACTATGTCACGCTAAATAAAATTAAAACTGTGTAAAATGCTGTTGTTGCTAATGATTTTAGCATTGCTAAAAAAATCTATTTTTCATTCCAGAAATTGTGCTTTATCCAGTGATTTTTTCTTTTAGGGGCCGAGATGTTTTCTCTGCTGATAAAACATTTGTAAGACCTTTGTTTTTAAAACTACACCTTCAAAAACAGATGGTTCTTAAAGGGTTCTTAGGTAAAGGCTCCATATAGAACTATGAACACCCAACGAACCCTTTGCATGCTTAAAGGTTCTTTGCATCATGAAAGGGTTCTTGATACTGATGGAGAGTGCATTTATATTGTTCCATATAGAACCTATTTGAAAAGGTTCTAGCCCCAATAAGCGTTCTTCTATTGTTAGAGGCTTGAGATAACATGTAACAATAGAATCGACAGCACATTCTCTGAAGTCTGAAGAACCATTTAACAATGCAAAGAACCCTTTAATCATACAAAGGGTTCTACAAGTGTTCATAGAACTATTCTCTTTACTAAAGAATCGTCATTTTAAAAGTATAGCAAGCCTATTAAATATAAGCTGCTCCTAGTGTTTCAAACTGACAGCTTTATTAGCTGTTTTAGTCCTGTCTACACTCTTGGATGAGCTAAATGAGCCCACTGTACCTGGACCCTCATTACCTCTGTTCGAAATTTCTGCAGTACTGACAGGGTCTCGTGATACAGGAAGTCTGACCACTCTATCTGACCCTTCTTCTCCGGGTCGAGGGCAGCGAACTGGGCCAGAACCTCCTCCTCCTGCTCGTCCGTCAGATCCTTCTCAAACAGCTGCTTCGACACGAAGTGCCTGTACTGGAGGAGCTCATCTGAGACGAGGCAGGATTCTGAAATGCAGCGACAGAGCATAAGAACCTCAGCCATAATCAGACACAGAGCTAAGTGACCTATCTAGACTTTGCTAACAAATGCATTTTTAATAGCTCCTACTGTGAAACTGAACAAGCTGGTAAACTCCTTTTCAATCTTATTAGAAACTGCAGGGCACGACTCTTTTCGGAACATGTGAATGTAAAGTGCATGATTAAATCCAAGTGATAGAGATTTGCCAAGACAAGCTTAATTTGCCATAACTTTTGCACATGCATTAATTTGTGTTTTATATTATTTTTTTTCCTAATATGTTAAATTCAGTGGGAAAAACTGTAATTGTGCACTAAAATGTGCTTATCAACAATACATGGAATATGACCAGGGAGCCAAAACTTGTACCCGACTGATGTTAGCATGACAGCAAAATCACTGAAGCTTTTGAAACTGTAAGGTCAATGTTATGTACTGACCTTAAATAAAAACTGGAATGACCCAAAGTAAATAGGTGTTTTGCACTGGTGAGCTGAGACTATTAGAGCTATTGTTTTAGTTTGATACATAAAAGTCAAAACTCAAGGATAAAAACACCTCTAAGATAATGCTAATTTCTGCTAGTGCCTGTATGAGACTCTAGCGCTAAGCTAACAACAATTCACATGAACATTTTTCAGTCACGCTAAATTTAAAGTGGGCATCTAGACATTATCAGACATCGTACTTTGCATGTATCTGTTTAACAGTGACTCTTTCAGTAAAGAGTGCCATAAAGCTGCCGCCACTGCTTTCCATTTCTGACAACTAACCAAAACCTGCTTAGAACATGGCTCATATTCAAAATCAGTGATCGCTCCCAAATCTCTCACTTTATTGTTTTTTGCAAATATTCACTCATTTTGAATTTGATACCTGCGACATGTTCCAAAGAAGTTGGGACAGGGGCAACAAAAGACTGGGAAAGTTGAGGAATGCTCAAAAAACACCTGTTTGGAACATTCCACAGGTGAACAGGTTAATTGGAAACAGGTGAGTGTCATGACTGGATATAAAGGGAGCGTCTCTGAAAGGCTCAGTCATTCACAAGCAAGGATGGGGCGAGGTTCACCACTTTGTGAACAACTGCGTGAGCAAATAGTCCAACAGTTTAAGAGCCAGTTAAAGTTTCTCAATGTATAATCGCAAGGAATTTAGGGATTTCATGATCTACAGTCCATAATATCATCAAAAGATTCAGAGAATCTGGAGAAATCTCTGCAAGCAAGCAGCAAGGCAGAAAAACAACACTGAATGCCCATGACCTTCGATCCCTCAGGCGGCACTGCATTAAAAATCGACATCATTCTGTAACGGATATCACCACATGGGCTCAGGAACACTTCAGAAAACCATTGTCAGTGAACGCAGTTTGTCGCTCCATCTACAAGTGCAAGTTAAAACTCTGCCATGCAAAGCGAAAGCCATATATCAACAACAGCCAGAAACGCCGCCGGCTTCTCTGGGCCCGAGCTCATCTGAGATGGACTGACACAAAGTGGAAAAGTGTCCTGTGGTCTGACGAGTCCACATTTCAGATTGTTTTTGGAAATCATGGACGTCGTGTCCTCCGGGCCAAAGAGCAAAAGGACTGTCCGGATTGTCATCAGCGCAAAGTTCAAAAGCCAGCATCTCGGATGGTATGGGGGTGTGTTAGTGCTCATGGCATGGGTAACTTGCACATCTGTGAAGGCACCATTAATGCTGAAAGGTACATACACGTTTTGGAGCAACATATGATGCCATCCAAGCAACGTCTTTTTCAGGGACGTCCTGCTTATTTCAGCAAGACAATGCCAAGCCACATTCTGCACGTGTTACAACAGCATGGCTTCGTAGTAAAAGAGTGCAGGTACTAGACTGGCCTGCCTGCAGTTCAGACCTGTCTCCCATTGAAAATGTGTGGCGCATTATGAAGCGCAAAATACGACAACGGAGACCCCGGACTGTTGAGCAACTGAAGTTGTACATCAAGCAAGAATGGGAAAGAATTCCACCTACAAAGCTTCAACAATTAGTGTCCTCATTTCCCAAACGCTTACTGAGTGTTGTTAAAAGGAAAGGTGATGTAACACAGTGGTAAACAACTTCTGTCCCAACTTCTTTGGAACGTGTTGCAGGCATCAAATTCAAAATGAGTGAATATTTGCAAAAAACAATAAAGTTTATCTGTTTGAACATTAAATATCTTGTCTTTGTAGTGTTTTCAATTGAATATAGGTCAAAAAGGATTTGCAAATCATCATATTCTGTTTTTATTTATGTTTTACACAACGTCCCAACTTCATTGGAATTGGGGTTGTACATTAAAAATCAGAAAGGGAAACACTTGATTGACTTCCAGTTACTTCTTGGACACAAGCTACATTCCAAACAGTGTGTACTATATAGACAGGATAAGCCGATGAGAACCCGCTAATCTTTAGATGTCTGCTGAGCCATTATGTTTCAATGGGATCCTATTCATTTTCTTCTCAAAGGAATACTCCAGTATTGTCAACATAATCTCTTTCTGACGCAGCTGTAGCAGACAACCAGTTATCACTAGAATTATGTAGAACCTCAGATGAACTACAGTTCTCATGCTTCTCGGACAAACATGAATTCTCTTACGTTACATCGGCATTACAAGAGTGAAGTCTTTATTAAATTGGTGGTTATTCTAGCTTTCCTGCACCAACAGTAGTTAACATAGAGAAAATTCCACAATTCTCAAAAAATCCTGATTGAATAGTTTCCTACTGGCAATTTAATATTCTACTGATTTTTGTTAAAAACTAAATGAGTATTACTGCAATATATGCAGATTTTCTGTATCTTACAGAAATTTATAAGCCTTCTCTGAAGACCTGGAATACCCTGAGAGCTCCCTACTGGTGTTCTGACAAAACTAGCTGTGTTGTAGTTTCTCAAATTGAATGGGATTCTGACCAACGTTTTGCAAACCTTTTCTAACTTGGCAATAGTCGCTATGAAAGGATGCATTTCTGAGCAGAGAATGAACAGGTCAATAAGCCACCACAGTGATTTATGAATGATGACGTTTTTAATATGTTAACACCATCTGAGGTGCTTGTTTTCATGCTGAGTCACAGAAGGGTGATTTAAATATACCTGGACTTACCTGGAATGATTTTGCATTGCTTGAAAGTTTCCATCAGGCTGTACATTTCCTCTTCAGTCAGAAGTAGGTTCACATTGTCCTGAAGTGGAGAGTGGAAGAAAAGGCTTTAAGAATGCATATTTTATTCATTTAAACAAAGAAAAGGTAAGGTAATTGGTTAACATTATTATTATTGATTATTATTGTCACTACGGTTAGTCTTATTTAATGTAAAAAATATTACAAATAAGGTAGTCAAGTTGTAAAAACAATTCATCATGATTGTTACGTCATTCTCTGTAGTTAATCATGATTATCGTCTTTCTGCAGATTCTCTAGGGGCCATTCCGCTGGATATTTATGACTAATGTACTGAAATAAAATATCTTCCTCCAAACTCTGCTCTCAGATGTACTAGGACACTGTTGTCGCTGTGTGTGTTGAAGAATACAAACCCACAAAAACCAGGGAACTGAATCTTTATTTCTTGCATGCAGGTACCAGACATTTAGCCATTAAACAATGGAGAGTCACAATTATACAGGCTGGACTGATGCCAAGATTATGCCCAGCCAATGCATGACAAGTGACAGACATGACCATGTACGGATAAACAAGAATAGGCACAACAGAATACTTTAAGTATAATCACATTGCATACATGGCACAACACATGCAAGACTGAATATAATAACATGTAACACAGCACTAAACCCATTACACAGCAGTTCATTCCTTCAGTGATAAAAGTTGTAACTCTGTTGAGCTGCTAGCGAGCAATGATGGGCGAAAGGGGAGGGATCAGAGTCCCTGTTGTGAACACTATTTGCACTTATCTACAAAGAATACCGCGCTAGATAAAACAGACAAGTTTTATAACACCTGCTTTAGAACATGTTTATAAGTGTTGATGTGCTTGGTCACCTGCAAAGATCAAAATTCCTTTCCCAGTTTTAGAAATCACACACATATCCATCTAATGGCTGCAAAGCAGAAACCTGACTCGTGTAGACCCAGCGTTGTCCCAATATCTGATTACTCAAGAAATCTGATTTTCTGCAGTTATCTGATTATTTAGTGCACGTAAATGCAGTGTTTTCACTCATACCCATCCTGGTGGAGTTTTCCCACTGCAACACACCTGCATCAACTTTTCAGAAAATGAATAGCCATTCACCAGTTTACCGTGAGCCTATCAGAGCAGCGAGGCAGAAACAAGTACAGGACATCGTCTGTTTCGAGGAACCAAACATGGTAAACGCCATCATGAACTTAAATGCAAGCTATTTTGAAAAGGTTAGAAATAAGACTTTGTTTTAAACAAAATAATGAATTAATGTCCTTTTACGAAGCTAATTTTAACAAGCTTTTATAAGGTAATTACCTTAAGCTATTGTATCATTGTACGTAGGCCTCACCTCTCTCTCTCCTTCTCTTTTTCTCTCTCTCTCTCTTTCGCTCTCTCTGAAAGAGGTGGTTGAATAGGGCATAAAGAGAGAGGATGATAATCACGCTGGCTAATTGGACTCTTAAAAAGGCCTGATGAGTTTGAGTTGTGTGGAGGAAGACGCTCTTCAACATCAAATGCAGGCAGGTCCCTTTGATATCAAAAGCTCATCCTCAGCCATACTGCTCATTTCACTAACCACTGGCCTTCAAACGGAAGCTTTTAAGAGCCGTTAGGGCCGGGGGGCGACGGAGATTTTTACCGTTTTTATCGGCTCTGCCCAGCCCCGTCTTAACAGCGGGGACAGAAGCGGGAGGGGAAGACCCTCAGGGCATTGAATCATCGCACACTTAAATGCAGAGAGAAACCCCCGCATGATCTGGCCCAGTAGGTTTGAAATATGAAACATTGTGGTAGTGTAGCACTGGCAAAGACTCAAAACAGAAACACCACCTGATTAGCTTTTATAAACTAATGAAATATTATTATAAACAGCGCAGCTCTGTATCCTTCAGCCTCGGCAGTTTGTCATAACTCATGATTTCATAGTATTTGTTTTCATTCATCCAGGGAAGGTGTTTTAAGTTGGAAGTGCTGAAATGTTATGCAGTGTATTTGTGACGTGACCAATTACATCACACAAAATGATTTATTTATTTATTTATTTATTTATTTATTTGGTGCTACAATGAGACCAGAAAGAACGATATATAAATATGACTTCACTCTGCATAGGCTTTCTGCATGTGATTGAGTGATGCCCCTAAAATGGCCACTTTTCAGCTCACTGTCATACAACCATCAGGAATCCCTTGCGCGTCAACGAATCCTGACTGCTAGCTTTGCCGCTGGCTAATAAATACAATCAAAGCAGCAGTAGTGCAACTCTTATTTCAGTTGGCTAACAAAGTCTTTATGAAAACAGTTTTTGTTTAATGGTAAACTGGCACCAAAGAGAAGTTTTATATCCTTTCAGTAAGAGAAAAGGAGCCAAGCTGAGGAAAGACATCTAGACAGGTTGCTACCTTGCTAATTGTTGCTTTTAGCTTGTTGTCCTCATCTTGTCTTTTCAGTGGTTTGACTAATTTATTTATCCACTGTAATGATGATTTGATGACAGTTAGTACAGTTCTAGGGCTGCGAGAAGATATTCAGCAATTGGCCTTCCTCCTTTTTTAAAAAAGTTGAAGTTTTAGCCAGACCGTGTGGATCACTGTTCCCGGAAATCTTTTTTGGAGAAGGCCTTGCTTATTGCAGCAAGACAACATCAAACCACACTCTGCGCATAGCACAACAGCATGGCTCTATAGTAAAAGAGTGGGTGCTAGACTGGCCTGCCTGCAGTCCAGACCTCTCACCCACTAAAAACATCTGATGCAATATTGCTTGATCATTAGGGTGGCTGGGCATGCACTGCTGGAAATCTGCATTGGGACAAAGTCTGTTGTACAAAGCATTATACTGTCTGGGATGAACTGAACTGAATTAAACCCAACTGAAGTTAATTCCCTCCATCCATTTTCTAAGCCACTTCTCCCTCAGGGTCACGGGGGGGTTCTGGAGCCTATCCCAGCAGTCATCGAGTGGAAGGCGGTCGCCAGTCCATCACAGGACAGACAGACAGACAGACAGACAGTCACTCACACACAGGGGCAATTTAGCATGTCCAATCGACCTGACTGCACGTCTTTGGACTGTGGGAGGAAACCGGAGAACCCGGAGGAAACTCCACACAGAGAGGACCCCGGTCACCCGGCCAGGGAATCAAACCCAGGCCCTCCTCACTGCAAGGCAACAGCGCTACCCAAGGGGGGTCAAACTGAACTGACTTGAAGAGAAGAGGAATAAATCACATCATTACATGTGGTGGTTGATCTCTAATGATATCATGAGAGGAGGCTGTCCAGGAATCTGACACAGTTCAAATGTCTTTTTTCTTCAGCTTGATTTCTCAATTGAAGGAATACTTCATCTAAACAATAGCAGTCAGTTAGTGCCGTCCTGGTTAGTCTATGTAATGTGTCTCATTGATTTACAGCCATGGTAGTATTTTAGAGCATATTTTAGTGTTAAAGCACTCTTAGAAATGATGGTTCTTTAATAAAAAATGGTTCTATATGAAACCATGAACATTCATAGAACCCTTTGCATGATTAAATGGTTCTTTGCATCATGAAATGGTCCTTCAGATTGATGGAGAATGTGCTGTAGATTGTTCCGTACAGAACCTTTTTGAAAAGGGTTCTATACCACTATCTTTTACTGTAACAAAACTTGTAACAACAGAAGAACCCTATTTGGTGCTATAGAGAGCCCTTTTCAAAGAAGAATAGAGCCATCTGCAGGACATTCTCTAGCAATCTGATGAGTGTTCATGGTTCTACAGAGAACCATTGTCTTTATTAAAGAACCTTTGAACAACCATCCTTTTTAAATGTCTAATTGACATTTTGACAAAATTCCCATTAGCCGAAATTTAAATATGCCAAGACATGTTGAATATTATGTGTATATAATAATGTGGCGTGGTGGGTAGCGCTGTCGCCTCACAGCCAGGAGGGCCTGGGTTCGATTCCCCGGCCAGGCGGCCAGGGTCCTCTCTGTGTGGAGTTTGCATGTTCTCCCCATGTCTGCGTGGGTTTCCTCCGGGTTCTCCGGTTTCCTCCCACAGTCTAAAGACATGCAGTCAGGTCGATTGGACATGCTAAATTGCCCTAAAGTGACTGTCTGTGTCTGTCTGCCCTGCAATGAACTGGCGACCCATCCAGGGTGTATCCTGCCTTCCGCCCGAAGACTGCTGGGAAAGGCTCCAGCACCCCCCCGCGACCCTGACGGAGAAGCGGCTTAGAAAATGGATGGATGGATGGATGTTGAATATTAATGATTTTGAATAATAAATATAACTTTATCTTTGGTGTCTGCTGTTTGCTTCTTTAGTTTTGCACTGTGGCTAATGTGAGTGGAGTAAGAGAAATATTATGTAAATGAGATTTTCACCACATGCTTTAAGAGCCTGAGGCATTTCAGCTTGCTGTGCTCCAGACTGAGGTTGGTACCTGCTGATGCATAAATGCCTAGAAAAGCATGTGTAACCCAGTTGACAAATGCATAATAAAAAGGTACAATAATTAGTGATAAAAAGCATAAATAGTAAAATGGGATATATAAATAGTGATAATCCTAGTGAATCAATTCATGAATGATGGGTTGTTATTGTTAAAAACACGATTTGAATGTATTTGATATAGCAGTACTTTTACTGTGACAGTTACGATCTGGTTCTTTTATTTTGACATGCTGTTTAGCAAGCATTCGGTTTCTGATGGAGCCATTCAGTCTGTTGAGCGGATGAGAGCCAGAGAGTTGGAAACTCCACGTTTTCAGAGCTAGAAACAATTGAAAGAAACTAATTCTAAGTTGTTTACGAAGTTTAAGTTTCCTTTGGAGTACTGAGCGACCAGCTCTGTAAATGCTGTATGTTTGAAGACCAGAAGCTTTGTTTCGTCGAGTATTTCTTTTGTTTGAATCGTCTCGGTAAGGCAACTTGTCTATTTTTCCTTACTGATGTAATGATGAAGTCATATTTTGTTATCATTGCTAAATACTTCGGTGAAACTTGAGAATTGTAATCTGTTTTGTTAATAATTGTTGTAAGGAACCTGAGAGGGTACATTTTGGTTGAAATTAGTAAGTTTAATGCTCAGAGTGAGCTGACTGTATTTCACATGCTGTAATACCGCACCCAGCACGTGCAAGGAGAGAGAGCTGAATGTGTCCTCATGATAATCTCTGTACAGGGTAATGTTGTGTATAATTGCAAGGTTATCGCGATTTCAGTATACAATGTTGTTATTTCATAGTATTCATCCTGTTTACTTGATAATGCTAATTTAACTGAATGGTATGCAATGGTTTTCAGTATAAATGAAGTATATGCAGTTTGCATAGCTTTTCTTTTGAGAAGATTGATATTAATGTTGTACAACTACTTTAAGTTTAAACTGATTGATGATATTTGATAGGAATTGAACTATGGCCTGTATGTGTAGCTTAACTAAGGGTATGGTTACACAGGTCAAGTTTTTGAGCTGGATCTGGATTTCGCTGAGGATTCGTGGACTACATTAGATGGCGAGCCACCCACCCATTCGAATGTGATCCTGTTCTATGTCGTTGCACATGGCATATCTGGTAGGATTGTGGCCTGCTCGTGTCACATCACTGACTATGACTGACTTGACTTATTGACTTGAATTAACACTTTACGAACTGAACCAAGGAATAACGCCTTGAACTGAACTCCTGGAAAGGAACTCTCTAAACTTTTCTCTTTGAGGATTTAAAGGACTATTTCCCAAGTTTTGAAAGACAATTCATTTTTATTTTATTTTAAAGGGTCCGATCTTTTATTTCGGGTAATTGTAAATATTTCAACCTTTCAATTTATTACTAAAAGAAAGAAAAACTTATATCCTTGTGTGGTGTCTTTTAATTGCACTGTCTTTTCCACTCTCTCCTCAGAACCTAGTGTCTCTTATTCTTTAACCTATTGAACCTGGCCTACCATCGACGTGTACATACCCAGTAGTGGGTTACACGGTAAAACTTGGCGAGCCAGCCAGGAGATTGTGTTTAAGTGAGTGCAATCACCACAATTTTTGCATTTTTGCGCTTTGTGAACATTTCATTTAAGCTCTACTTTTTGACTACAATGGAAGTCATTACGATGGAAAGTGTGAAGGTACCTAACTCTCTTATCATAAAGGGTTTATCTGAAACTGAGGTTGACAATGAGGTTTTTGAGTATTTGAAACAGTATGGCAAAATTTCAAGAATAATTAAAGTGCCTGATGCTAGCGACCAGGTAATTGTTGAATTTGAATCTGGGTTAGCTGTTGAAACACTGAAAGGTTCCTTGCCTTTTGACAGAATTTGTGACGGTAACACTGATGTTGTTCACCATGTTGATGCTCTTGCAAATGTGTACTCATCCGAAAAGGGTACAGGTTTAACAGAGTCATTTATAACTCAGCTTAGAGAAATTGCCAAACATAGTGGGAAATCATTTGAAATGCTCTTACAAGTTGAGTTAGCCAGAATCTCTGACCTTGTTGCCCATACAAAGCCAGCAGCTGAAAGTGAACTGGTGCAAATGTTAGATGATGAACCAGCAGAACAAACTCCCTCTGATACTGACCCTGAAAATGAAGAATACCTCAAAACTGCAGAATCGCACTCAACTCAAAACGAACACACCCCAGAGCCCACTAAAATTATTACACCTGATATAAGCCGACCTGAACCACTTCCACAACTTAAGCCAGCACCCAATCACCTGAACCCGCCTGAGATGCAACGGTTCATTGTTGAGCATGTAGTGAAGAGCTCCGACCTTCGCTCAGACCTACACTCAGTGAAGCTGAGGACTTTTTCGGGCAGAGTACCGTGTCCTAACACTGAGGTTGACTACGACACATGGCGAAATAGTGTGGAGTTTTACTTGGCTGATCCTGCTGTCCCCAAAGGACAACTTGTGAGGAAGATTGTTGACAGTCTCTTAGCGCCGGCTGCTACAGTAGTGAAGTCATTAGGTCCTTATGCTTCCCCCAGAGCTTATCTCAATCTGCTTGACTCTGCTTATGACATAGTGAAAGATGGGGACGATCTGTTCGCAGAGTTTCTTAACATCAACCAGAACTCTGGTGAGAAACCATCCAGTTATCTCCATCGTCTTCAGGCTGCTCTGAACAAGATTGTGAAGGTGAAGGCAGTATCACCAACTGATTCCGAAAGACAGCTTCTGAAACAATTCTGCAGAGGCTGTTGGAACAATACCTTGATCAGCACACTTCAGCTTGAAAAGCGAAAGGAGAAACCACCCACCTTTTCAGAGCTGTTGTTGCTCTTGCGCTCTGAAGAAGATAAACAAACAGCTAAAGCAAACAGAATGAAACAGCATCTCGGCTTCTCAAAGACCAAAGCTCAAGTTCAAGCACAGAACCTTTGTGAACCTGACATTGAGTACGACTTACCACTTTCAGTTGAAGCTCCTCCATCAGTGATGAATCAGCTGCAAAAGCAGATAGCCGAACTCCAAGCTCAGGTTGCAGCGCTCTCTTACCCCAAAGACAAACCGCCCAATAAACCCCAAGCTGGAAAGAAACAGCAGAAACCTACACCAAAAGAACCACCTAGTGCTGAAGCACCAGCACAAAAACTCGCCACCATCCCGAAAAGACCCAAACCGTGGTATTGTTTTCAATGTGGCGAGGATGGGCATATAGCGAGCTGCTGCACTGATCCGCCGAACCCTGCACTAGTTAACGCAAAGAAAAAAGAGCTGAAAGAACGACAGAGAGCATGGGAAAAGGCAAACCCTGGTGTTGAAAGTTCTTTAAACGAGTAACTGTTCCTATTGAGGGGCAAATAGGAACAGAGTCAACTAACAGTCCCCCCGCGACACCGAAAACCAAGAAAAAAGTGACACTTAACGAACACAGAACTGTAAGAACTGGAAAACTGCCTAGAGGCTTAGTAGGAAATAAGAGCACAGCAAATGTGAAAGTTAATGGAATTGAATGTAACTCATTGCTTGATACTGGGTCACAAGTTACGACTGTGTCTCAGTCCTTCTACGATTCACACCTCTCCAATCACCCGATACACCCAGTCAGTGACATACTGGAAGTTGAAGGTGCTAATGGCCAGGCAGTCCCGTACCTAGGCTATATACAGCTCAGTATGCAGTTTCCCAGAGAATTCATGGCTTCACAACCTGAAGTGCAGACTCTTGCCCTGATAGTACCAGACACTCGCTTAAACAGTAGCGTGCCTGTACTGATCGGTACAAATATTTTAGACCCCCTTTATGAACAATTCTGTGACGGAAATCCTCTGGTAAGCAACACATACTGTGGCTACCAACAAGTTTTGAAAACCCTGCAACTCAGACAAAAGCAAAACTCAGAGGGTCAGATTGGTGTTGTTATGTTAGGTCGTCATGAGCAAGGTATCATTCCTGCCAGACAGAAAGTTGTCTTGGAAGGCTTTGTCTCCAGAAGTGAAGCGAACAATGAGAAATGGGCAGTGCTTGAAGAACCCTCAATCTCGTCTTTGCCAGGGGGAATCTTCATCGATAGCTGCTTGATCTCTATTCCAGCACGTCACCCATACAAGGTACCTGTAGTGCTGCGAAATGAAACCAGCCATGACATTGTCTTGCCAAGTAACTCTGTCCTTGCAGAACTTTGTATCCCACATGAAATCAGTCAGACCTACAACACCTATAACCTAAGTCAATTGTCGTCATCACCCACCGTCTGCTCCAGTCAGCAACAGCCCCGTCAGGATGAGCAGCAAACTAACAGCTTAAGTTTTGATTTCGGAGATTCTCCGCTTCCTGCAAAATGGAAGAAACGAATAACAGAGACACTGAACACATACTCTGACGTGTTTTCGCAGTATGACCTTGATTTTGGTCACGCAACGAAAGTCAAACATCGTATCAAACTGAAGGATGAGACGCCATTTAAGCACCGACCCCGTCCTATCCATCCTAAGGATTACGACGCTGTGAGACGACATCTTCAAACCCTTCTTGAAGCGGGTATCATCCGTGAATCTGAATCCCCATATGCTTCACCTATAGTCATAGTGAAAAAAAAGAATGGCGACGTACGCCTATGTGTAGACTATAGGAGGCTGAACATGCAAACGATCAAAGATGCCTATGCGTTACCCAACCTTGAAGAGTCGTTCTCTGCCCTAAGCGGATCGCAGTGGTTTTCCGTAATGGATCTGAAATCCGGATATTATCAAATTGAGATGCACGAAGATGATAAACCGAAAACTGCTTTTGTATGTCCCCTCGGATTTTGGGAGTGGAATCGTATGCCACAAGGAATCACAAACGCTCCAAGCACGTTCCAGCGCTTAATGGAGAAGTGCATGGGAGATATCCATCTGCGTGAAGTGTTGGTATTCCTTGATGACATCATCGTCTTCTCCCAAACCCTGGAGGAACACGAAGCTCGTCTAACCAAAGTCCTGGATCGTCTGAGGGAGAATGGTCTAAAGTTATCTCCTGATAAGTGCCGCTTCTTTCAGACATCTGTCCGTTATTTGGGGCACATAGTCTCACAAAAAGGAGTGCAGACCGATCCCCAGAAGATCGAAGCACTCAAGACTTGGCCGAGACCCCGTACCTTGAAGGAACTCCGTTCTTTTCTCGGTTTCTCCGGTTATTACCGGAGGTTCGTGCAGGACTATTCAAAAATAGTCAAGCCGTTGACCAACCTAACTGCGGGATATCCTCCAGCACGGAAGTCCACCCAGACAACCAAGACTGACGCGAGGTACTTCCATCCGAAGGAGCCATTCGGAGAAAGATGGACAACAGCTTGTCAGAATGCCTTCGAAAGGATAATTGAAAGACTTACCTCATCACCAGTCTTGGGTTTTGCTAATCCAGAGTTGCCATACGTCTTGCATACAGACGCAAGCACTACGGGACTCGGAGCTGCCCTTTATCAAGAGCAGGATGGACAGAAGCGCGTAATAGCCTACGCCAGCCGAGGCCTGTCACAAAGTGAAGCCAGATACCCAGCCCATAAATTGGAATTTTTAGCCTTAAAATGGGCCGTTGTCGAAAAATTTCAAGACTACTTGTATGGGCATTCGTTTACTGTTGTGACTGACAACAATCCGCTTCGATACATACTCACCACGGCAAAGCTAGACGCGACCAGCTATCGTTGGCTAGCTGCCCTGTCCACCTTCTCCTTTGACATCCAGTATCGTGCGGGCAAGCAAAACCAAGACGCTGACGGTCTGTCAAGGAGGCCACATGGACCACTGGTGAATGACAACTGCTCACAGGAGGAGAGTCTGCAAATTCATCAGTTCACCTCTCACCATCAAACTCCTGTGGACGTTGTCAAGGCCACCTGTCAGTACCATGCAGCCCTGAATGAGGAGTCAGCATCTCATTGTCTTGTAGAGTCACTCGCTATCCACCCTGATGCCATTCCGCTTGTGTATGAGGATGTGGAGTCAGAGTTACAAGGCCTCTGCTCTGTCCCAATGCACAGCGAGGGTGAAATAGCCAGACTACAGCGAGAAGACCCCTCAATCAGCGTGATCATCAAGGCACTTGAATCTGGTGAGCCTGCACCTCAACCGGATGTGCAATCACCAGAGCTGATGCTTATGCTGAGAGGGATGAGCCGCCTTGAAGTCAAAAACTCACTGTTATATCGTAAGCGACAGTGTGAAGACCGGACAGAGTACCAACTTGTTCTTCCACGTGTTTTGTGGCCATCCGTACTTACCAGTCTCCACGTTGAGATGGGTCATCTCGGTATCGAGCGCACCCTTGAGCTGGCCAGGTCCAGGTTCTATTGGCCGAAATTGTCAGCAGATGTTGAGTCAAAGGTCAAAACCTGCCCAAGGTGTGTCAAGCGCAAACATCAGCCAGAGAAGGCAGCGCCGATGGTCAGTATCCAAACCAGCCGACCCATGGAACTGGTCTGTATGGACTTCTTGTCCCTCGAACCGGATAGCCACAACACGAAGGACATATTAGTAATTACCGACCATTTCACCAAGTATGCTGTGGCGATACCCACGAAAGATCAAAAGGCCATCACTGTAGCACATTGCCTGTGGGAGCAATTTTTCATCCATTACGGCTTCCCAGAGCGCCTACACAGCGATCAAGGCCGTGACTTTGAGTCACAAATTGTCAAAGAGCTCTGTGCCTTAGTGGGTACAAAGAAAGTCCGAACAAGTCCCTATCACCCCAGAGGTAACCCTGTAGAGCGCTATAATCGTACTCTGCTGAGTATGTTGGGTACCCTGAGGGAGAGAGAAAAGACCAGATGGCGTGAGTATGTAAAGCCACTAACTCATGCATACAATTGTACAAAGAACGAGGTGACTGGGTATTCCCCATACGAGCTCATGTTTGGGCGCCAGCCCAGATTGCCGATCGACATAGCTTTTGGGTTACCAGTAAAAGGAGCCTCATCCACGTCACACTCCCAGTACGTGAAAAATCTGAAGTCCTACTTGAAAGAAAGTTACAACATTGCCATGAAAAATGCAAAGAAAGTAGCTGACAAAAACAAAAAGAGGTTTGATATGAGAGTGAGAGAGTCATGTCTGGAGATAGGGGATCGCGTTCTTGTACGTAATCTCAGACTTCGCAACAAGCATAAACTTGCTGATCGATGGGAGCCCACTGTGTATGTCGTACAAAAGAGAGCAGGAGAGCTACCAGTCTACACGGTGTGTCCTGCGGGTCAGGATGAACCCACCCGTACTCTACACAGGGATCTCCTACTGCCATGCGGGTTTCTTGCTGAAGAAGATGCAGAGCCTGAACAGCCTGTACGAGTCTCTAGACCCAGAACCAGACAAAGTACTCTTCAGCCAGCTGAAAACCCTGTCGAGTCTGATGAAGAGGACTATTCATTGTCATATCCTCTACGGTTTGAAGTGGAGACAAGAATCATTGGTCCTGAAGTGATGTATCCTACTGAAAAAACCCCAGACGTTGCACAGCCTGGAAATGAACCAAGTCCTCAGACTCATTCATCAACTGTACCTGAAAACTTACCTGATATCACTCCTGAAGTTCAATGCTCCGATATCCCAAGTTCTTCTACGACAGAAGAAGAACCTGACCTTATTCAGTTTCCACCTGATGATCCAATTGATGCAGAACCTGTAGAAAAAGAATTGCCTTCGAACCAGAGCAACATGAATGCCGAACCTGAGTCATCCGTTGAACCTAAAGAAGCGAAACCAACAGAAAATGATCAGGAAGAACCAATTACTTTAAGTGAGCCGAAGTCGACAACTACCCTTTCTCAAGAGCAGAATGATACTGTAGTATCAGAAGTTGTTCCAACTGAAAAAACTGATAATGAAACCCCATTGCTGGATCTATCTGATTTGCCAGTCATTCCTAACACTGACACATCCTATCCTACAGTTACTCACCCCTGTCCTGAGTTAAGTCCTGTAGAAGGTCCAGATAGTGTTAGTGAGCCAGATCATGACGCCTTGCGTAGATCTGAACGTCAGAGAAGAGCACCCGGAAGGTTTACTTATCCTCAATTAGGCAAACCATTTATTTCTTTTGCTCAGACTATCCTTGAGGCTTTCAACAATGCTTTAGTTGAAACGTTTGAGGGTAATCCTCTCCCACGTGAAAATGTCATGAAGGGACTCATGCCAGTTTAGAGAGGGAGGGTGTAACCCAGTTGACAAATGCATAATAAAAAGGTACAATAATTAGTGATAAAAAGCATAAATAGTAAAATGGGATAATAAATAGTGATAATCCTAGTGAATCAATTCATGAATGATGGGTTGTTATTGTTAAAAACACGATTTGAATGTATTTGATATAGCAGTACTTTTACTGTGACAGTTACGATCTGGTTCTTTTATTTTGACATGCTGTTTAGCAAGCATTCGGTTTCTGATGGAGCCATTCAGTCTGTTGAGCGGATGAGAGCCAGAGAGTTGGAAACTCCACGTTTTCAGAGCTAGAAACAATTGAAAGAAACTAATTCTAAGTTGTTTACGAAGTTTAAGTTTCCTTTGGAGTACTGAGCGACCAGCTCTGTAAATGCTGTATGTTTGAAGACCAGAAGCTTTGTTTCGTCGAGTATTTCTTTTGTTTGAATCGTCTCGGTAAGGCAACTTGTCTATTTTTCCTTACTGATGTAATGATGAAGTCATATTTTGTTATCATTGCTAAATACTTCGGTGAAACTTGAGAATTGTAATCTGTTTTGTTAATAATTGTTGTAAGGAACCTGAGAGGGTACATTTTGGTTGAAATTAGTAAGTTTAATGCTCAGAGTGAGCTGACTGTATTTCACATGCTGTAATACCGCACCCAGCACGTGCAAGGAGAGAGAGCTGAATGTGTCCTCATGATAATCTCTGTACAGGGTAATGTTGTGTATAATTGCAAGGTTATCGCGATTTCAGTATACAATGTTGTTATTTCATAGTATTCATCCTGTTTACTTGATAATGCTAATTTAACTGAATGGTATGCAATGGTTTTCAGTATAAATGAAGTATATGCAGTTTGCATAGCTTTTCTTTTGAGAAGATTGATATTAATGTTGTACAACTACTTTAAGTTTAAACTGATTGATGATATTTGATAGGAATTGAACTATGGCCTGTATGTGTAGCTTAACTAAGGGTATGGTTACACAGGTCAAGTTTTTGAGCTGGATCTGGATTTCGCTGAGGATTCGTGGACTACATTAGATGGCGAGCCACCCACCCATTCGAATGTGATCCTGTTCTATGTCGTTGCACATGGCATATCTGGTAGGATTGTGGCCTGCTCGTGTCACATCACTGACTATGACTGACTTGACTTATTGACTTGAATTAACACTTTACGAACTGAACCAAGGAATAACGCCTTGAACTGAACTCCTGGAAAGGAACTCTCTAAACTTTTCTCTTTGAGGATTTAAAGGACTATTTCCCAAGTTTTGAAAGACAATTCATTTTTATTTTATTTTAAAGGGTCCGATCTTTTATTTCGGGTAATTGTAAATATTTCAACCTTTCAATTTATTACTAAAAGAAAGAAAAACTTATATCCTTGTGTGGTGTCTTTTAATTGCACTGTCTTTTCCACTCTCTCCTCAGAACCTAGTGTCTCTTATTCTTTAACCTATTGAACCTGGCCTACCATCGACGTGTACATACCCAGTAGTGGGTTACACATGTCTGATATCAGCAAAATGTTTAATAGGCGTAAGATGAGGGGCATCGCGGATAAGGCTGTGTCTTTAGGAAGCTGCATCTTGGTTAAAAGTGCATTAAAAGCACCTCTGCTGATGATAGTGGCAGTTACATCATTCATGACTGGAAAGAGTTGTCTGGGATGACAAGTACAGCCTACAAATCAATGTGACAACCTGGCTAAGCATCTATTCTAACTGATTTTCAATGACTGTCCTTTTGCTGGAACCTGCGAGATGCTGCTGTCGTTACTGATTATCCCTCAGTCCAGGTCGATCTGTGCTGAAACCTGCCTAATGAGAGCGACTACACAGAACAACATGGAACAAATCATGTCCACTGATGACTGAGAGAAGCAGTCGAACTCAGATCTAGCAGGAGGCCGACACAGACGCAGACGCAGGGGATTAGGCAGTGGGGAATATGGAGTGAGAAAAGCAGACAGATGAGCTGTGAAATGAGTCCTCTGAGGAAACGCGCGCGAGACGCATCGGCAATAACAATCACAAACTGTCGAATGAGGCCGCATCACAGCTGCTAATAGCTGTTTGTAGTCCAACATGTGGAGCAGCAGGCTGGTGGGTGAGAAACTGCCCTGAAAGCTGTGGAAGAGGGGAAGTGTGGGTGGGTGTGTAGGTGTGTGTGTGAGCTGTTATGATACATACAGCACCGAATCCGATGATTCTAGAATAGAGTGAATACACTCTAGAACAATGCGAATGAGAAGAAAACACTCTTGAACAAAATGAACCTGAAGTGTACTACAGTGTGAATGAGAGAACATTCTAGAACAGAGTAAACGGGAGAGACAATTCTATATCAGAGTAAATGGGGAAAACACTTCTAGCATGGTATGAATATAGAGAACATTCTAGAACAGAGTGAATGGACTACAGAAGAGAGTGAATGGTTGAGACAATTCTAGAACAGTGTGAATGATCTCTAGAACTGTGGGAATGGGACAGACAATTCTAGAACAGAGGAAATCAACTCTAGAACAGTGTGAATGAGAGGAGAACATTTAATGTGGACAACAGTGAGAATGACAATTCTAGAAAAGAGAGAATAAAATCTACAACAGAGTGAATGACAGGAGGACATTCTATCTCAGAGTAAATTGAAAAAAATGTTCTAGTACAGTGTGAATATGGAGAACATTCTAGAACAGAGTGAATGAACCCTAGAACAATGTGAATGGGATCAGAGTGAATGAACTCTAGAACAGTGTGAATGAAAGGAGAACAGTCTAGAACAGAATGAATGGACTCTAGAACAGTGTGAGTGAGGGTAGAACATTCGATAACAATGTGAATAGACTATAGAACAGAGTGAATGGGATCAGAGTGAATGAACTCTAGCACAGTGTGAATGAGGGTAGAACATTCTATAACTGTGTGATTGAATAATAGAACAGAGTGAATGGGTGAGACAAATCTAGAACAGTGCAAATGATCTTAAGAACTGTGGGAATGGGACAGACAATTTTAAAACAGAGGAAATAAACTCTAGAACAGTGTGATAAGAGCAGAACCTTGTAGACAACACTGTAAATGACAATTCTAGAAAAGAGAAAATAAAATCTAGCACTGAATGAATCAGAGGAGAACATTATATATCAGAGTGAATTGAAAAAAACAGTTCTAGTATGATGTGAATATGGAGAACATTCTAGAACAGAGTGAATGAACCCTAGAACAGTGTGAGTGAGAGTAGAATCTTCTATAATAGAGTGAGGAAACTCTAGAATAGTGTGAGCGGACTCTAGAACAAAGTAAATGGGGGAGATGATTCTAGAACAGGGTGAATCAGAGAACAACATTTTAGAACAGGGTGAATGGGCTCTGGAACAGAGTGAATGCGAGGGGAACAGTCTAGAACTAAGTGAATAAACTCTAGAACAGTGTGAATGATAGGAAAACATTCTATATCCGAGTAAAAGGGAGACACAGTTCTAGTACAGTGTGAATGTGGAGAACATTCTAGAACAGCATGAATGCGACAGTGTTCTTGAAAAGTGTGAATGTGGTGTAGATTTAGGAATTTTGTGCATGAATTAGTGTGCATGCATCTATACAGGCAGTTGTGTAAACCAGTAATGGAAACCATTTCTGATTCCGATGTGGTTTTTGCTCACTAAAACATTTCATACTCTTCCAAAGAAGAGTAAAAAAAGAAAAAAAGAGGTTGTAACAAAGCATGCATATGCATGAATTAGTGTGCCTGCCTTTTTGTGCTTGCATGCATGCATTGATCTGTATATATAGAATAAGGCCAATTCCCAATCTTCAGACTCTCACACAATATAACAACACCTCACACTTTCCACAAGCATGCAGAACAGTTTAAGCCTGAGAGGCCTGCAAGGCTGTGATAAGCCGTGTGCTTCAGTCTGAAGGACGCTGGCAGAGTCTGACAGCCGCTCTCCCCACATACAGCTTACAAACCTCCAGCAGCCACAGAGACCACTCCATCAGACGAGTACAAACCCTCCAACATGACACAATGATCCACTACATGCTCTTTTTTCCTATAACCTTTCCCGAACCTAGCACCAGGGGGAATCTTGATGTAAGTGCGTTGAGCCCAACCTGAGTAAATGCAAAATGACCTTTAGGGCAAAAGGAGGTTTAATACACTGTATGTTGTGTATGGAATAAATACTGATACAATGGATTAGAATGGCTGGTTTGCTCTGAGAATAGTTAAGCTGAGAGCAACCTGTTTATTGGAATTGTCCAGCAAATGGCTCATATGTCCATGGATGCACTGGATTGCCACAAATGTTGTTGCTAGTAAAAAGTGTGCACACGTTGTTTGTGTTATTATGTTGGTCTGTGGGCTAGTTATTGCAGTTTTAGCACCTACGGTCAGGTGAAAGTGTACGGATGAAGTGAGCTGCTTGCTGTCCTGGTCATTTCAGCACTTCTTAGCTGAGGTTCTCACCTGCTGATGCGTTCAATAAAAGAGCATTTGCTTAAAGAGCTATATTTCCCGCTTCCTATTTTTCACTGAAGCCACAGTATAAAACATTTCCCAAGGTTGAGATACAGTGATCAGGTGAGTCAGGGTTAACTACTAGTGCACGCAGTATTGTGCACTACTAGTAGTAGTAGTCTGAACCCACTCTTCACCTTTATTTATTTAATTTCCATTAAATATTACGATAATTTAATATAAGACAATACATGTGCACAAGGATAGAGACAGTCAAAGGAAAAAAAAATAGAAGTTTCCCAAACTAGTGTTCCTAACGACCAACTGGGACACCTAACTACAGGAGGACAGTTTTTAGTCCCGCTCCCACCCACTCCCAAAAGATTTCATCCCACTCCTGCAGAAAATCATAGTCATTTGTTTTGCTCCAGCTTGTGACCAAAATGTTTTGGCTTGCTCCCACCTGTGCAGTTCCATCAATGAAGACTGACATCCAATATTTGATATAGTCTATTCACACTGTTTAATACACTAAATAACACAGCAGTCATGGTAATCAGGCTCTTCATACTATGACTTCATCTGATGCCACTTACTTCCAGTAAAGACAAAGCAGGAATTAAACCACAGAGTGGTTATTTTTGGTGTTTTGGCAGCTGTTGCCATCGGACTGAAGGCTCTGCCATCTCTGTAAGCTTACAAGAATATGCATGTCATGAATTACTTAATTCATTTGAATTGTTTTATTATTTTATATTGTTTATATATGATCATTCTACTTCATTTAGGCTGTTCATTAATGTGCAGGAATTCTTGTCCTCAACCCTCGTCCCTCTCTTGCCTGCAGGGGGCTACTCCCACGCACAGCACTGAAAATTAGTCCTGTTTCGCAAGATATGTGTGGTGGGTCCCACAGGTACAGAGGGAATCCCATAAGAGTGCAGACCTCTACTCCTAATAACCACACAAGAAAAAAAGTAAACAGTACTTCAAGCTTCCATGTTTGAAAGAGGAGAAAATCAAGACTGCTTCAGGTCTGAAAACATCCACAGGTGTTTCTATCTATCCTTCCACTGTGAGAAGACAACTCAGTGCTATGGGTCTGAAAGCATGTGTAGCTGTCAAGAAGCCTCACTGAGAAAAGGAGACAGGATTGGAAATACCACTAATTTTCTTTTCAATCTGATTAGTAATACCATGTAATACCAAGGTAAATATCCCAATGCCAATAACAATACATTCAAGAGGGTTATATCGTTGTGATTTCTACAGTGAAAAAAAGAAAAAGTGGATGTTAAAATTATATCTGAAAGACTTTATACTGCTAAAAAATAAACTGCCACAGAAACTGTCTGTTTAGAGAAAAACAGCCCATTTTACCATATATACAGCTAAATTTAACACCCCAATCAAAGCACATTTTGTTGAAGTGAAAATAAGATAATAAAGAAAGAATGTAAATAAGACATGTATACAGTTTGCACGGTTTAATTGCTGAGCTTAATATACAGTAACGACATAAAATGTGAAAGCTGCCAAAACGTTTGCGTGAGCATTTTTTCTTTCCCCCAATATCTCCAAATGATGTGCAATTAAAGAGCATTCACTGTGTCTCCTGGGGTTGTCTGTGCTTGTTGAGAGTTTGCATCCTACACATTCATTTGCTTTTTTTGCCTTTTTTTTACTTTTACTCTGTCTTTTTACTACTGATGTAGACTCAGTTTATATAAAGAAAACAATACGTTTTCTCTGATCTAATCAGATCAATGCACTGTCCACCCCCAACATCACTAAATTTGGGATTGCCAAAAGTGCAACCAACTTCTAAAACTGAACGTTGGAGGTGTTGTTGCAGAATTCAAAACTGAAATTGAGTCTCATAAAAACAATGGAAGCTGTAATAAAGGTCAAGAGCGGACACACAGAATCTAACATTATAATTAGTTGTTGGCGCTTCTGTGTACATTTCTGTGTAATGAATAATATAAATTGATAAATTCTGTACAAGCCGGTTTTAGTTACAGTGACAGTGCAGCTCATTTTTTTTTGCTGCACTGTAAAAATGAGAGGTGAGCTCAGCTGAAAATGATATAGTAACTGATTACATGGCTTTTCTTGAGTTGACTCAACTTGAGGATACAAGAGTTCACACAACTCAAACGTCTCAGCTGTGTCAAAAATTCTCCAAGCTACAGTTCCTAGGCCTGCATCTCAGATAAACAAAATAGAATGCATATTTTCCCCTAGTTTCCCCACTAGCTGGCACTTCTTCCATCACACAGTCTTGTCTGGCATTTTTTCTTCTTGGGCTTCTGTGTATAGATGGCTGTGGTATTGCTGGAACTCAAACTCACAATATTTTGATGTTGAGATGAATTACTAGACATTTGCACGATATGAGACTACACCAATAAGCAAAGCCGATTGCCAACAAATTGCCTACAGTGTGCCTACAGTTGCTTCATGTGTTCCTGATTGGTACAAGTGACTAAGTCATCACTACACCAGGAGATTGTCAGTTTGAACCCCACTGATGCCACAGCCACCCATAAGTGTGTAACCACAAGGAAAATTGTCTAGCAGGATTATGTGATGAAAAAAGTCCTGCCTATAATTTTCCTGACTGAGATTCAAAACTAAAACAAGAGAGAACTTTTGATTCAACTAAGAAGTCTGAGCTGGGTAAATTCTGGTGTCCTCAAGTTGAGTCACCTTAAGAAAAGCTATGTAATCCATTACTACATTAGAGTTCATTTACCAGCTCCCTCTGCCCTCCACTATGGTCACTGATAGGTTGAGAGTGGTCTACCACCCAAATATATCCAGAACAAGAATGGCTCTGTGGTCAGAAAGTGACCTTGATGGAAAATGGTTCATCTTTAGATGGTCTCTAACTGTACATTACCAAGGTGGAGCTAAGATAGAGGTTTCTGATCAAGTGAACTAAGAGTTTGTGAGTGTGGACTCACGCAGTAGTAGCAGCTCCAGCCTGTAGTTGTGTGTGCCGTCTCCCGCATCTCCTGCAGAGCATCTGCCCTTAGGTATCCGATCTCTCGCAAGCAGCCATCGTGGAACACCCTCGTACATGTCCGGCACGGGAACAAATCATCCGCCGTCCACACCTCACACACCTCGCACATCTCATCATTGACCGGCTGACCAGTGCCAGAAAGAGAACAAACAACAGACACGTTGGGGTCAGTCAGCAGTAAGAAATTCAGTAGTTGGTAAGTGACCATAATATCGCTATAAATTAACGTTAAATCTGATATCTTGTGAATCTCATTAAAAACAGAACAGAAACCACACTAGACAAGACACATCAGTGTAGCATGTATGTGAAACAAGTGACCAGTCCAGACTTCAGCTCTGCAGCATAAACACTTCAGATGGGAGCATCTGCTCTTTTCAATTACTAATTAAATGTAACACTTTACTTTGTGTTAACATAACACATTTATAATATCTTACATAAGCACATCATGAACTATTATGTCATATTACTGAAAGACTTTTTAAAAAAATAAAAGTCCTTATTTTAATTTTGATAAATTATATTCTTTTCAGTGAAATGCCTCATCTCAGGGCAGCCAATAGGAAACTGGCATTGCTTCACTGCTTTGGTCATTAGGTGCTTTAACACTTTCAACTTCTTTGTAATTCTTTGTTTCTTCTTAAGCATTTGTATTCTGTATTTTTATTCTTTTCCCCGTTTTACTTTATATGTTCTTTAAAATTTTATTGTGCAAATATTATTGGGTAAATTCAACAATACATTGTTGAGGAAAATGTTATGTATGCTATGTTATTTATTAACTCCCTTGGAGTAGCATACTTATGAGTAATTTACTGTCCACGTAGTAACTGATGTGGAAATCAACAAATGTTTAGGAAACAATGCAAAAAAAAGAAGATGAACCTGAAGATGAAAAGTGTCAAAGCACTTAGTGGCCAAAGGGATAAAGTGGCCAAAGGGATAAAATGAGGCGTTTCTTGAAAATAAAATAGTTTTTCTAAATAAAAATGAGAACTTTTATTTTGAAAAATGATTTTGTAAAATGATGTTGTAATCCATATTAATATCATACAAGACATGCACACTTTATATATGTGGATTTAAACATGCTATGAAGTGCATATTTAAGATGTTATAAATGTCTCGCCCGATCCCCCAGAGACCCCTGACAGTCAAATCAAATCATGTTTATTGTCACATCACTTTGACACAGGTGCAAAGGTAAGTGAAAACCTTAGGTGTGTACCCCACCTTGTAGTACCGAAACACAAAGATAAGTAAAAATAAACAAAAATATATACACATTAGACACTAAATATATATTGTCAGAGAGCCTATGTTTTCTATTGTCCTCTACGGATCATGTCATTTTTATTCTTATTTTTTAATTGCTTTGAAATATTATCTATGTTTCCTCTTTATTATCGTTGAAAATGTTATGGGGGTGGGTTAATGCGTTAATAGCTAGCAAGTAAACCTAAGACAGTGATAGTGATTTGAGAGAACATAAGAGGCTAAGGTGCTTAAGAGTGCCATAAGAGTAATGTTAGAAAAAAACAGTCCTATGAAATTTACTGTTTCTAAGAAATACCTAAGAAATACAAGCCTCTGCCCCCAATGCAATAACAGAGACAGGCTGCGTAAGACTGCACAAGTAACTTTCCCTGTTTTCTTTGCAAATAATAATTACTCCTGTTTCATTTTGGAAAAGAAGCTTGACCTGCATCATTTAGAATGCATCATTTTTACAGTGAGATTTATAATTACTGTTTATTTCGAGTCCAGTTCAGAGCCACAACAACAAAATGTCAGCTATGCAGTTAATTACTATATATATCATTATAACTATATACTACACTATTGCCAAAAGTATTCACTCACCCATCCAAATCATTGAATTCAGGTGTTCCAATCACTTCCATGGCCACAGGTGTATAAAACCAAGGACCTTGGCCTGCAGACTGCCTCTACTAACAGTGAAAGAATGGGTCGCTCTCAGGAGCTCAGTGAATTCCAGCATGGTACCGTGATAGGATGCCACCTGTTCAACAAGTCCAGTTGTGAAATTTCCTCGCTACTAAATATTCCACAGTCAACTGTCAGTGGTATTATAACAGTGGAAGCGATTGGGAACGTCAGCAACTCAGCCACGAAGTGGTAGGCCATGTAAAATGACAGAGCGCATAGTGAGCAGAGGTTGCCAACTCTCTGCAGAGTCAATTGCTACAGACCTCCAAACTTAATTTGGCCTTCAGATTAGCTCAAGAACAGTGAGTAGAGAGCTTCATGGAATGGGTTTCCATGGCCGAGCAGCTGCAGCTCCAAGCCTTACATCACCTAGCGAACGCAATAATGTAAAGCACCGCCACTAGAGCAATGGAAACGTTCTCTGGAGTGAGGAATTACGCTTCTCCATTTGGCAATCCGATGGGCGAGTCTGGGTTTGGCACTTGCCAATAGAACGGTACTTGTCTGACTGCATTGTGCCAAGGGTAAAGTTTGGTGGAGGGGGGATTATGGTGCGGGGTTTTCAGGAGTTCATATTAAAACATCATCATATTAAACCCTATGGATTAAGAATGGGACGTCACTCAATTTCATATGTGTGTGAAGGCAGATGAGTGAATACATTTGGCAATATAGTGAATGTATATGTGTTGGCTTTCATGACATCATTTATCAAAAAATGACCGTTAACATTTGTTTTTCTATGCAGCAGCTTATTCCGGTTTATTCAAATCACCAGGTAATTATAAAGTATTAACCAATTCATGCACTGATTGATTCAGCGATATAGTGCTTGCACATGAATAAACTTTATTGCCTCAAAACAAATATTGTCAAAAGTAAACAGAAAGACAAAAGTGTTGATGTGGTATATTTTATTAATGTGGAGATGAACGAAATCAACGCAAGCTCTTTTTTCTGTCAGTTGAGTAAAGTGTGTAAGAGAGGAGACGATAAACTATCATTTCCAACATTTCAACTACTTACGTCTTTCCTTTTCTGCCCACACTGAGATGCAAGCAGTATATACTAACAGGATAATACAGTCATTTTGTCTGTAGATTTGACTGCACTGTAGAGCAGTTTAGTCTGCCGTCTTCGACCCTCATCTGAACTTGTATTTCCATAATAAAATTTTTATAGTCACTCCATTAACCCTCTTCCATTTGCAAGATTTAAATATAGAAATAATCTCCCCTGCATGGTTCCGAGTGTTTACATCTCACAATTTCATACACTACTGTACACTAGTATTCAAAAGTTCCACTCTTTTTAAATGTGTTCTAGCTCAAGTGTCTAAAGAAAACTCTCCATCAAACTAAGTTCTTAAAACCCATCACACTTTCTTGGATTTTACTGCATCAAACAATAGAAGAGTCACTTTATAAGAGGTGGCATTTTGAACGATACCTCCACTAAACATCTCACCTGCAGTGTTTTTTCTTCCAAAAGTAATTATTAAAGAAAAGTGGAGTAAAACACTCTTAACTGTTATAAAATCACGGTAACACACTCATCTCAAGTGACTCATTCCATTTCTGAAACGCTGACAACATGAATACCTTTCAGTTATTGTTAATTATAATCATAATACACAATTTTTCCACAAAGAAACTCATTTATAGTGAACTAATATTGCCAGTAAACAATGGACCTCATTCACCAACCATAAAACCCTTTTGCAGTTTATTTATCAATGTTTTATGTGGAATTAGTTCTTAGTGTAAGAACAGAATCTACACACACTCAAGAGCACAAAGGTGTGAACAGTTCTGTGGTTTAAGAACACGTCATGAATCCAACGTAGACTTTTTCTTAGGACCTTCACAAGAAGAAGTTTAAGGAAAAACTTAGTAAGATATTAGTGAACAAGGCCCAATGTTCTGCTCACAGACATTTCTGTTCATCATTTCAATTATCATATAATCAAAATAATATCATCACTTGGCGGCATTTAATAGAGAAACCCCTGACTTATGGTTGACTTTACATAGTGACACTTGTAAGTTGCAAGGTAACAACTTGATACTTACAGCTTTCTGTGAAATTAGCAGTTATCAAGTGACAAAAAATTAAATAAATTAATTAATAACTTAGCTATGTAGATGATAGCAGCAGCCTAGAAGACTAAACAGTACAAGCTCCTGTTGAATTAGATGGTAGCATTAGCTGTTTGTAAAACCAGTGGCTTTGAGAAACCCATGTGTTAGTTGTTGTGGCAGGTAACTGACAAAATGAAAAACAACCAACCTCGCATGACGTCTATCAGGAGGATCTCCTTTTCAACCATCCAGTAAACATCCTCTGTTTTATTTCCTATGTCCATTAATCCATTGAAAGTGAGTTGCATGACGCTTGCCATTATGCAGCTCAAGTAACATTTAGTTTCATGTACGTTTCAAGCAACCAAAATTCCTAAATGGGACTTTATTTATTTATTTTTTTGTGGGGGTTCAGGAGCCATTTTTTAGAGTGATACATAGTGTACTATATAAGGAGTCGAGAGCCATTTGAGAGTCAGACCTAGTGGGAGACAAAAGGGATGTACAGTACAGTGGAAATTAGCATTGACTTCCATCCATCCATCCATCCATCCATCCATCCTCCACCGCTTATCCGAGTTCGAAGGGCGGGGGCAGCAGCCTAAGCAAAGAGGCCCAGGCCTCCCTCTCCCCCGCCACCTCCTCCAGCTCTTTCGGAGGGATACCGAGCGTTCCCAAGACAGTCGAGAGATATAATCCCTCCAACGTGTCCTGGGTCTTCCCCGGGGTCTCCTCTCTGTCGGACATGTCTAGAACACCTCCCTAGGGAGGCGTCCAGAGGCCATCCTTACCAGATGCCCGAACCACCTCAGCTGGCTTCTCTCAAGAAGCATTGACTTTGCAGTGGTAATTTAGTGAGTATAAGAATAATGCTAATTTCCACTGTGCTGCACATCCTTTTTTCCCACACTAGGCCTGAATCTTAAATTTCTCTCGACTCCTAACATAGTGCACTACATATCACTTAAAATGATGGCTCCTGCACCCAAACACTGCATACATCTAATTAAGAGCCATTTAGGATTCAACCACATGTGCACAATTTCATATATGCACATTATACTTATATACACAATATAGGGACAAGATATTCTTTACTTTTTACCTTGCAGTTGTCATTCAGTTAAAAAAGCCTCACACTAATTGTTAATAGAGGGGCAGTTCAGTCTGGCAGCCGTTTGCCAAGTTGATGCACCTAATTCTAGTTGTTTAGAAGTTGTCAGCCACTTACGTTTCAACCAAACTGGGTTCTTACTTCATCTGTCTCTACTCTGTGATTCATGTGAGCACAGCACAATGTCCTTCACTGATTTGGCTTATTAATACAGAATGTAGTCGTGTGTATTTTACCTTGACAATTAGAACCGGAACTATCTGAATTATTAAATCAATTTCCCAAAATCAATAGAGTGGAATCACCACCGTTAGATCAATTATTTACAATGCATTTTTACACCCCTACTAACTGGCATTCATTATGTATACCTTCAAACGTCACCGCAGTCAAATGTAATAAATAAAAAATAGCATGTTTCCGGCCTGTCACCGTTGTTCCTGTCCCTGTCCTCAGTGCACATTTAACTGCAGCCGCTTGGGCTGAAAAATCCATTCAGAGCTACTGGTGTAATGGGTGGTTATATTTTTTTATGCTCTTCATGCCAGAACTGGCTGACCTCATTAATGTCAGCTTAATCAGCATTCCAATTAGCCTCCCACAAAACACCCATACAGGGGAACAAGCGTTTCTCATTCTGACTCTCTCCTCATAATTCCAGCACTATCAAAATTGTGAATGTGCTACAATTTGGATACGAAACAGAGGATTTTAGACACCTTATGATTAATCCTCTGTATAATACACTGATAAAAAAAAAAACAATTCAGCCTTCATCATCGGTGTACACAGGATAAAAAATAACAAATGTCATTCAGCCTTAAAAACATACATCTTGTGGTAGCACAGCCATGTCGAATATGCAGATAGTCCTTCTAATGAGTGAATTCAGCTACTTTGCTGGAGCTTTGGAGCAGTCATGGAGTCTAAGGTTACCAAGCCCTACCCCAAGCGTGGACTAGAGGTGTATATAGCCCCCTGCACTGGGCTGTGGAGCAGTGGAACTGTGTTCTCTGGAGTGATGAAGCTCCATCTATAGTACCTTTGTGATAAGTTGGAGTGATCCAGAACTCATCATCCAACATCAGTTCCTGACCTCACTAATGCACAATCAAATCCTCACAGCAATGTTTCAACATCTCGTGTAAAGCCTTCCCAGATGGGTAGAGGCTGTTACTGCAGCATAGGAGGACAAACTCTCTATTAACACCTTTAATTTCAGAAGAAACGCTTGTTGAGCAGGTGTCTACAAACTTTTAGACCTACATTGCAAATCATTTGATTAAATCCAACATTCCATACATTCCCAATTGCTGACCAAAACAGCAATAATTACAGTTTAAATCTTAGAAATACTTAATGCAACTCAATATACAACCCCATTTCCAAAAGGTTGTGACACTGTGCAACATGTAAATAAAAACAAAATTCAAAAATGTTAAAATTATTAAAACCCTATATTTTATTAAAAATAGTACAAAGACAACATATCAAATGTTGAAGCTATTGCTTTTTGAAAAATATTGCCAATATATATTTAATTATTTATCAAAAAAGTAAAGCCTTGAAGGTTTGCTAGATAACATTCTTTAATATTAATATCAAAAATATTATTTCTCATCATGAGAATGTGAATGTAAAAATATTGTGAGAGACATTATTCAACCCATTTCTACACATTGTTGCTTGTTTTAAGTAATTTTATCTAGTCAAGTTGTCTTTTCGTCGGTAGACGATTGAACTTATAAATAAAATGACCTTCCCATGAAATAAGGCAATTTAATTTAGATAAAATGGCTTAAAACAAAAATACCTAGAAATAATTAAAATAATGTTATTCAGATTTTCAAGTCAAAGTTAAGTTATATAGTGTTTTTTACAACGGCCCCCATGAACACCACCACTGGTGACATTGGCAGGAAAACTCTCTAAGAGCAGGAGGAAGAGACCTTGAGAGGAACCAAGCCTCAAAAGAGGAACCCGTCTTCTTTCTGGTCGACTTTGGACAGTAAACGATAACAGCAGAGAATGAGGTTTGACCATCAGTATAAGATACAGTACAGGGGAAAAGCAGAAGAAGCAACGTCTGTGATTAAATAATGCAGCAGCAGCATCAGGAGTGTCTGTTCATGCAGGTGAGGTCTGCTGTGTTCTACAGCAGAAAGCTCCATGGTGGTCCAGAAGGCTGCTGAGCAGCAGGCAGCAGACTGCACAGGTAATTTCCTAAGATATCAAAAAAGTACAACTTTGTGGCTAGTCTCTGCCCACAGAAGCTCACAGACTGTCTGAGTTATTGTCCACTCAGGTGACGACAGCTATCTGAATTTTGTCGGTTACACTCTGATTGGCTATCTTCTGTGCACTGGTATGTATCAGTCCAATGAGAGGCAAACTCACAAACAACAATCCTTTCAGAGCAAGATAATAATGAGCCCTAAAAAACTGGCATTCACACATCACATCTTTAAAGGGTTTTCAAGGGTTTTCATATGATTTGGCAGACATACTACTTTGTTACACATGGCTGTGTTTTTCTTGTAGGACCTTTTGTGGAATCCCCCACCCCAACACAGCAGGCAAAACAAAGGTTTATGGTTTCGCCTGTCAGTCAAATAACCCCTTCCTGTCAATTTAAGTGTTTCTTGGTCATTCTATGCAACAAAACCCACCAGTCTCTCTGAGAGTTAGTGATGCATCAGTGACGCATAAGTCAGGGCTTTGAGCCGACAGTTTTAGGTGAACATTAGGAGCCAACTTGCATTAAGGAGCTGTTTTTTTTTCCAGTAAATTAGAACAAAACAAATGGTTACACTATCTTATTATCCACAACACTTGCTGCTTATTGTGCTGCACTCTTTGGGTGTGAGTTTGTTCTGTGGGGGTTCGTATAATTCTTAGCTGTGTTTCCGAGACTAGTTCTTCTGCTTTTTGACTTCTACCTGCTGTTGTGTGTTAATGACTGGTGGTTGGTCGGATTTGCCTGCATTTTGCTCACCTGCCTGTGATTTCTGCCTCTCACAGCTCATCCTGTGACAACAGCAGCACTAACTCAGCTAAACAACAGCACTAACTTAGCTAGTTTGGATTAATGACAAATCACAAAGCTACTGCATGAACAGCCGACTCTTATTAGGGAGCTGAACCAATTGATCTGACTCACTAAAAAGAGACAGAATGCACACAATACTGAGAATAGTCAGAAGAATGACTTACAACTGCTGCCATTTTTATCAGATACATATGAGTTTAAATGATTTACCTGACTAATAAACACCAGGATTAATTAATGTAATAGAAATTCAGATTTCTAATTTGCATAATTGTATATTTGTCTGGAAGCAGGTAAATCATTCATATCACACAGTATATCACTTCACACCAAACCACTCTGGCCTTGTTTACATATGAACAACTGAAATACACTGTTTTTTTTCTGTTTTCTGTTTTTTTTACAGTGCAGAAGAGCTGTTGATTAAGAACTTTGGTCTTTTCTGCCCTCACTGGCTCCATCAGTGAAGCAGAGTGACATCAGTCTCTGAGTGTGTGGGTGTAAGACTTTCCTTCTCACTCTGGGCTGATCCTGACTGCCAGAAATGGTCAGAGTCACCTTGTCACTCGCCAGTCATCCTCACTGTCAGAGTCCTGGGATTTAATTTGACCCAGAACATTGGCCCACCTTCTCTGAGTTGAGAAGAATCCGTCTGCCAATGCAATTACCCCCCGATTTCCTCTAAGCTTTAACTCTGCTAGGTACTCAGTGGCATAGACATCCTGGAATGTCTCTTTTTGCACGTTGTTTAATTATCTTTCTCTCACAGCTCATTGAAACAAGCAAAGAAAGCATGTGGAAATATGCAGGTACTGTCAGTAATAACCATAGATGTGTTTGTAAAAAGAAGAGATATTTTGCTGTGTTTTTGCTGTTGTTTGACTTCAGAACAAACAGACTGATCAGGCTCAATCGTGTAGATACAGAATATAAATCCAATGTAAATGTAACTCATCACATAACTAACCATATCCTGAGGTGCTTTACTTTTAATGTAAGTCAATGGAACCAGATTTTCTTCCAAGTCATTTTGGGCCGTTTCTTTTGGGCCATGCATCATGAAATTTAAACACAATGTAAAGAGCAACAGGCGTTTTCACATTATGTCAAAAACTGAAAAACTGAAAAAAAATGGAGATTCGAGGTTTTGTTCCGACAGCAGCGATATGCTATTAAATGGAAAAATGCTGCTGTATGGCAAATATTGCCAACCTTACCCGTTAAAGGGGAAGTCCACCCATTTTTACATTTCTTTACATAATTCAGTGGTTGAGTGCTTTGGTGTGAAATGGTTCATTGTAGAGAAGCTAGTGAACTTTACAGATGTTCTTTACAGCAGTTTTGATAGGAACCAGGGGTCGTCATCTCTTTAACACAAATATAGCCATTTTATTTACTGTCCAGAATCACCAGTGAATCTACATGAGTTTTTATTTGGAATGTTAATATTGGCAACATAGTGGAAAACCTGAAAATCTAAGTTTTCTTTGGGGACTATCTTGTCTCAGAACACCCTGCGAGTATCGCTCCATCATGACTGTATTTTAAAAAGACCAAATTCCATCACAGGGGCAGTCATGGGCTGGAGGTCAGGGAACCAGCCCTAACCCCTAACTGCTCCCCGGGATAGGGCTGCCCACTGCACCAGGCAAGTGTGCTCACTGCTCCCTAGTATGTGTGTGCTCACTAGTGTGTATGTGATATTTCACTGCACAGATGTGTTAAATGCGGAGGTGAAATTTGCCTGTTGTGAGACTGAGGGTAACTTAATCTTAAGGCAACATATTAGCAACCCTTTTGTGGGTTGATGGCTGTCAGTGAAGGAGGTATTAGAGGTGAACGTCTGGTTCCTATCACCCCCACTGTGAATAATTCGGACTCAATAAGTCCCTCTAGAACAGAGCATTTCATGAGTTGTGTACATCTTAATCATTTTATTATATAGGTATTTAGAAAAATGCAGTAGGGTTCTCCTTTGAGCCTGGTCAATGGATACAAACACTATTCATTTAGTGGTTATTTGATGTTTGAACCAGACAAGCTTTCCAAATAAATACAGACAAATATTTTTGTCATAATAAATATGATTAGAGCAAAGAGGCTTTGTCAAACACTAATTTTAGGTTTAATTTACAGGTTTATTTTAGACCAGCATAAGAAAATAAAAGAAAATATAAATGACATCTATAGTCTGTTTTTGATGAATCAGTGTATATAGGGGGCATATGGACTTACTTTCATTGCGAGTCTGAGTTGTAGCAATGTGTTGAACTCACAGCCACCCACTTAAGCCACCCACCCCACTATCCCAACCCTGTACTGTTACTGTACTGTGACTGTACTGTTACTGTACTGTGACTGCATTGTGACTGTACTGTGACTGTATTGGGACTGTACTGTGACAGTACTCTTACTGTAATGTGACAGTACTCTTACTGTAATGTGACAGTACTGTGACTGTACTGTGACTGTACTTACTGTAATGTGACAGTACTCTTACTGTACTGTGACAGTACTGTGACTGTACTGTGACTGTACTGTGACTGCATTGTGACTGTACTGTCACTATACTGTGACTGTACTGTTACTGTACTGTGACTGCATTGTGACTGTACTGTGACTGTACTGTGACTGTACTGTTACTGTACTGTGACTGTACTCTTACTGTAATTTGACAGTACTCTTACTGTACTGTGACTGTACTGTGACTGTAATGTGACAGTACTGTGACTGTACTGTGACTGTACTGTTACTGTACTGTGACTGTACTCTTACTGTACTGTGAGTGTACTGTCACTATACTATACTGCTACTTTACTGTACTATGCATTTGCTTTCAGCTCTCCAACGAAATAGCACAACACCTTTACCATTGACTTCACAAGACCCTCTGAGTGAGCGTGAACGTTCACAGCAAACGAGTGCAGTGAGGAGCCTCTCTCTCTCCGCTCTCCTGCGCCGCGAGAGTGGCTGAGTAAACAAAGCCTCAGTGTGGAGGGTCCTCAACCAGCAGCACGCTGTCAGCCTCACTGACCCGAATTAATCAGCTGGACCCTAGTGGCGCTCGCCCACTCTCGCTCTCTCTCTCTCTCTCTCTCTCTCTCTCTCTCTCTCTCTCTCTCTCTCTCTCTCACTCACTCTTTCTCTTTTTCTTTCTCTCTGTATCTCTCTCACTCTTTTTCTTTCAATTTCTCTCTCACATGCTCTCTTCTCTCTTTCACCGTTTCTCTCTCTCTCTCTCTCTCTCTCTCTCTCTCTCTGTATCTCTCTCACTCTTTTTCTTTCAATTTCTCTCTCACATGCTCTCTTCTCTTTCACCGTTTCACTCTCTCTCTCTCTCTCTCACTCACTCACTCTTTCTCTTTTTCTTTCTCTCTGTATCTCTCTCACTCTTTTTCTTTCAATTTCTCTCTCACATGCTCTCTTCTCTCTTTCACCGTTTCACTACTCTCTCTCTCTCTCTCTCACTCACTCACTCTTTCTCTTTTTCTTTCTCTCTGTATCTCTCTCACTCTTTTTCTTTCAATTTCTCTCTCACATGCTCTCTTCTCTCTTTCACTGTTTCACTCTCTCTCTCTCTCTCTCTCTCTCTCTCTCTCTCACTCACTCACTCTTTCTCTTTTTCTTTCTCTCTGTATCTCTCTCACTCTTTTTCTTTCAATTTCTCTCTCACATGCTCTCTTCTCTCTTTCACCGTTTCACTCTCTCTCTCTCTCTCTCTCTCTCACTCCTCTCTTTAATTTTTTTTATTTCAGTTCATGGCGCTCTCTCTATTTCTCTCACTTTCTCTCTCTCTTTGGCTTTCTTTCTCCCTCGTTCTCCTTTTGTCTCTCTTATTCTGTATGTCATATGCTCTCTCTTTTCTTTCTTGCATGCTGTCTTTCTCTTTCTCTCTCTCTCTTTCTCTCTTTCTCTGCTGTAGGATGTTCTGTTAGTGTTAATGACGCAGGTGAACTGTAGATAAGTAGGTTAAGTAGGTAAATCTTTCCTGTTTTCCGGCCTCTTTTCTCTTTTAACTGCTTAATTGTGGCTCTTTTCTAAATGATGCATAAATAAAGGGATTTTACGTTGAAGTCTCTATCTTTTCTCTCTTGCCTTTTTCTCTCAATCTCTTTATTTCCTCTTCCTCTCCCGCTCCTTTTCCTCTCTCAATCTTCTCGTTTTCTCTTTCTACCTCTTACTGTTCTCTCTGTATCCATCTCCCTCTTTCTCTCTCCAACTTATCTCTCTTTCTTTTTTCTTTCTCTCTTTCTCATTCTTATTTCTCTCTCCATCTTAACTCTCCTACCCTCTTCTAATTCTCTATCTCTCTTTTCTATCTCTTCTGCCTTTTTCTCTTTCACTATCCTCGCTCTGTCTCTCTCTTTCCTTTTTCTTGTGTTTCTCTTTCTTTCTTTTGTCTTTTTTCTCTCTTCTTTCTTTAATTATTCTCTCTCTCTCTCTCTCCCTCTCTCTCTCTCTCTCTCTCTCTCTCTCTCTCATTCCGCCCACAGACTGTAAACAGGAGAAACAGAGTAATGGTCACTCAGCTCTGCTGATGGCGCCCTTTAACACAGAGCCGGAATCTAAGTCTAACTTTCTGAGGATGAAAGACTGAATTGGTCTGAGGAAACAGAGCCGCCCCCGCAGCCGAGCGCGTTGGGCCCGTTTGGGCCCGGGATCAGCGTGGGAATAAAAGGCTGGACTGACGCGTGTTTTATACCTCTCCTGAAAGAAGGTCCAAGGTGAGACGTGAATCAGGGCTCTGGATCAGCTCGCTGGGCAGCGCACTAGATGACTTTTACACAGGTTAAGAGAGCAATGAGTCTGACAGCAGCGTGTGAAAAGAAGGTAGAGAGCAAATCTGTGTTTGTTGCCATGGCATCCCGTCCACGATAGGGGCTTTGTTTGGATCATGATTTTGTGCCTTTTGTGGTTTGATATTTATTTGATTCCTACTACTGTTGTTTTGTTTTTCTCTCCATTAGCGCTGCCTTCTTTCAGTGTAATAATCAGTCATATCGTTCTTGATTGACCAAGATTGTCAGTGGACAAATTGTGATTATTTATTTATTTACATAAATAAGTAAAAAATATATATTCTATATAAACCACAAAATGTTCCTAAATGGTTCAGTTTATTATTTAAGATTCTATCATCAACTTTGTTTATGTATTCATTCATTTACTTACTTACATACTATTTACTTTCTTATGCAATTTGTGAATTGTACATTCTAATAATGACTTGAAGACTTTAAAAGTGGCTGTTGCACTTTTAAAGCATCTCATTTACACAAATACTACTTTGTAGAAGCATTCAATGATAAAAATCGTTCTTCTATGGCAGCATTTCTCAACCCTGATCCTGGAGGCCCACTCTGTGCACATTCTAGTGCTTTCCTTGTCTTAACACAGATACTTTAACTCAGTAATGAGCTGTTAATGAGCTGTTTAGTTGGATTAGGTGCGTTGGGAGCAGAGAAAACACTAAAGTGGATAACTAAAGTGCAGGACAGTGGGCCTCCAGGACCAGGGCTGAGAAATAGTCACTGGGAAATAGTGACTTCAAAGAAGCCTTTTTGGCATCCTCATTTTGAGTAGTTCCTAGTCAAAACTGTAGATATTCCTGCAAATGGAAGTCTGGATCATACAGCTACTGAATCTCTTTAGAAATATCAGCATAATTTTATTTTACTGAATGTAAAATCATGCACAGTGTACTAACAGCAAGGTGGATGTATCACAAGGTGGATGTATCACAGGAAAAAATACACTGTGTAGGCGCACATCTAAATGTGGAACAATGACTTCAAGAAGGTGGGATGTTAACTCTGCAGACATCATTTTACCTTCCACAATACCGCCTTAAACATGGTATATCAGCTAAAAACATATCCTCAAAGAATTGTCATGCCAAATTGGAGCATGCTTAGGTTCCCCCCTTAAAAACTAATACAGAGCCGAACATGAATCTCCACCTTTGTCCATTTTTATTTTTCTACATTATTTGAACGTGGCAGTTATTCTTTACATAGTGTGAAAATTTCATGATGACTGGACCGATAATGCCTCAAAATCAATCAAGATAAATCTCTTTACATTAAAGTTAAGGGTGTTTTTGCCCTCTCCTGTAAAGTTACCATTTTGGAGATACTTGTGTTCCTTTGGACTGCGATGACATGGACCATTATGCCAAATTGGCTCAAACTTTGGTCTCACAGTAAAAATAAAAACTTTTTAAAACAAGCATACTGTTCTCTTTCCTTAGTCACTGCAGTCCAAAATTTAGAAATAACCTGCAAAACAGACCATTTGAAATGTACTGTTTTTATGATGTCACTAAAAACAGAGCGTTTGCATATATCCACCTATTCAGACTGCAGCAGTTTAGCATTGCCCACTTATACAGAGTGTTTTAGCCTGGGCTGCTTTCTGTGAACAAGACACTGTAAGGATAAGTCAATGAGGACACAGGTCATTCATACATATCAGTCCTAAAGGCACAGTAACAAAAAAAGCCTGTGTAATGGTAAAGGATGAAGAGGGGTTGGAAAATGGTCATGTTAAACCCAGACCAAGATAAAAGTGGACCTAAGTGGAAAAAATGAATGCAAGGAAAATTGTAGGATAAGAGCCCTTTAATTTGGCACTGGATAGCCCCACTTTCCCTCTGTGCTGCGCTCTTACCTGCTCTCTCTGTCCGAGTTCTATTTGTAGTGGTTGGTCGTCGTTGGGTTGCCTTTTCGGCCGCACGAACGCTGGGGGCGTGAGCTGATGTGCCTTTTTTAACTCCTCTGGCTCCACCCCTTTTCCGTCGCGGAGCCGACCCCAGGCCTCCTGATTGACCTTGTTCTCCTCTCTGGTCGGGGCGGAGGCAGGCTGGGCCGAGGACGGGCCGGGTTTCCCCTCATCCTCTTTATGCCCGGACTCCTCTGTGTCCAGCTGCTCCAGCGCTTCATCTCCAGCATTTTCAGCACCGTTGTGGGCCTGGACAGAGCTGGACTGGTTCTTCAGGCCCTCTCGAAAGGCGGAGACCACCACGCTGCATTTCTGCACCTTCTCCACCTGTTGCTTCTTGGACATCAGAACGCCCATGGCTGCAGCACAGAAAGAGAGAGAGTAAGAGAAAGAGAGAGAGATTAGAATCAGGAATCAGCAGAAAACCTTGCTTTAGCTGTCTTTCCCACTCACAGAGCTGAGCTGTTTAATCAGCGCAAATCAGCCTGTATCAGCTGCTCTTTTTTTGACTGGTTTAAAATGCTGAGCAATTCACATTATATATTACAGTGAGAAGAGCGTGCTAGAAGATGAGCTGGGTGATTGAATTTTGAAGAAAGAGGTCATTTAGCACTTGAGTGTTGAGTGCTGCGTGAAGTGGTTAAAGTGAAAAATGTGATTTCTAAAATTTTCCCGTCTTGGCCCAAATGCAGGCAATCTTGTTTGATGTCCACATGTAGTAATCTCTAATAGACTTGCTTATGTGGCTTCTGACACTGTGACATACTGTTAATGGACATAGGAATTCCATCAGTATGGGCAGATAACTGGGTAATGCTTTATTTTGAGTGGGTCTTTTTAGATGAAATAAACACTCAACAGCATCAGCAACGTCAACAACATCTCAATGATGTAGCAGCAGGGAATACATTCAGTAGATCACTGAAGAGACATTTCATTAACTGAGTAAATAAAATGTGTTTATACCAAATTCAGCTGTTTTTCTCTTTATTTGGTGTCTGTAGGTTTTAACCTGTGGGGAACTGAACGTGTGACAGGTCTAATACAGACCCTGTGACCGGAAGGTTGCTGGTTCGATCCCCAGGGCTGACAGTCCATGACTGAGCTTGTCCTTGAGCAAGACACCTCACCCCCAATTGCTCCCCGGGCACCATGGATAGGGCTGCCCACCACTCCAGGCAAGTGTGTTCACTGCCCCCTAGTGTGCGTGTGTCTATTCACTAGTGTGTATGTGGTGTTTCACTTCACGGATGGGTTAAATGCGGAGGTGGAATTTCCCCGTTTGTGGGATTAATAAAGTATCACTTTAACTCAACATCCTCAACAAGCTGTTGCAGACACATTAACACCATCCTGTAACTGGATCTTAACTGGATTATGTTGTGGTTAAGATTAGGGTCAGGATTAGGGGCAGGGTGAGGGTTAGGATTAGCTGTTGAGGTTAAGGTTAAGGATAGGGCCATAGTAAAGGTTGAATTCAAGTTTAGGGTTAGGATTAGGGCCAGAGTGAAGGTTTAGGTTAAGGCTAAAATTACGATTAGGTTTTGGGTTAAGGTTAAAGTTAGGATTAGGTTTTGGGTCAAGGTTAAAATTAGAGTTAGTATTAGGACTAGCATTGTGGTTAGGTTTTGGGTAAGGTTTGGTAAGGTTAGGTTTTGCAGTGATGTACGAAGTTGTATGTAACATATTAACAGCACATCTACTTAATCTATTTAAGCAATGTATCAACAGCACACCTTTAAGATATTTACCAGTGTATTCAGATGATTCACTACTGCTACATCCCTGGTATGTTGTTGATGTGTTACTGATAATCTGTTAAGAGTTTATTAATCATCTACAAAGGACCACTCTAAAAATCGTCATAGATAATTGGCCTAAAATTACAGCTATTGGACAGGTACTCAGATTTAACCAATATTTCATTGCAACATTTGATAATGTATTTATTGAACTCTTGTAGAGCAGACCCATCCACACTGTTGTTATTTAGCATCTCAAAAGAGAAGCACTGACTCTGAATCAACAAGAAAGGACAGTGATATGGACAGTAGGGGTAACCCCCCCATACCTACCCCCACCCCCCCCCCCCCCCCCCCCCCCGATTATTTTACTGCAACTGCTAAAAACAGTAACAGCGAAATAACAACAGAACAGGGGGGCGTTTACTCCACCTGTGAGTTCATACGTAGACTACACTCTTAAAAAGATGGTTCTTCAATGTTTTTTCTATGAATGCATTATGAAAGGGTTCTTATGTTGATGTAGAATGCACTGTAGGTGGTTCTATGTAGAACATCCCTTTGATAAGGATAAAAGTACAGTGCAAAGATAAAGCCAGTATTAGTAGCCGTTTCATTTCCGCTTTAGGTCTAGACGCACTGCTCACACCACCTGACTTATCATTACATTTTGATGCTCCAAAAAAATCTAATATCAGTTTCAGCTTCATTTCTTTCCTTTTTTTATCATTTGCACGTACAGGTCTTTGATCTTTCTAACACAGATCAGTATAGCCGTTTGACAGAGTGCTGAGAGAGAAGAGCGATGATGAGGCCAGAACAGCACTTTATCAGCTTCAGCAACTCCAGGGCCTTTAGACTGAAACTAAACTAGGCAGGGATGTAGGAAGGTTGACTGCTACCATAATAATAATAATAATAATAATAATAATAATAATAATAATAATACCAATAATAATAATAATAATAATAATAATACCAATAATATGGTCTGAACTTTGAAATGATTTGAATGTAGGGAAGGCCTATGTGTGCTTGATTTAGAGTGGAGCTTTTTAATTGAGATGTTTTCAACATCAAATTTGTTTCAATTTGAGACTCTGCACTGTTTAAACTAACAATGTGTTTCCATTACAGCATGCTGAGGTTGAGATGCAAAACGGGAACATGTTTACAAAGCAGGCTATTTCTGTACCACAAAGCTGCTAATGCAGGTTTTAACGTTAAAAGTTCACTTTTAAAAAGCTAAGCTAATTATCCTTTGAATACATAAAATTCTTTCCAACTCTTTTATCTCCTGCTGTGTGTGTTCTAGTGTTGAATCTCAGTGTGTGACTGTGGATGTGACACAATCAGTTACCTCAGCTCATTTACAGTCACGCAGCTCATTTGCATGAAGTTAGTCCAGAAGGAAAGACAGCAGGGTGAGCAGCTTTGATGTGTCAGTTATATGTGCATTATTATTTCTCGCCACATGACTGCATATGATGGTACATTCTGCTTAATGATCAAAAAAAAAAGAAATAAAATAAAAAAGCAAACCATCTTGCCTTCCTTCACATCACATACATGCTGCATAAAATTTCAGCACAACTTCTAGGGTCCGTCCTTGCAACTGGACATTTAATATCTGGTCGTCAATAGTAACCAGAGATCACAATTAGACTCCCTGCTCCAAAAGCAAACACCCAGCAGCCATAGTTACAAATATGTAAGTCACACAGCCACAGAAGTACAGTTTTAGAAGTAGAAAGAAGTTTCCCTTAAACTTACGTAGTGCAGCTTTTAGATGGATTAATGTATTTTCACTTACAAAAAAAAAAAAAACTCAACCAGGGGTGCCCAAACTGTATCATAGGGCTACCATGGCTGTAACTAGTTATGAGGACACAGAGGTACGGACCTTGGTAGTTTCCAAAGGAATGTTTTTTTTTTTCACTTTTTTCTATCCATGAGGTTAAACATAGAAACAGCACCTTTATGAAAATACAGTAGTCTATACAGTGGTCTTACAGACCACCCAATCAAATGGGGACAGAATATTTACAATGTCTTATTTTTTCTCTACTCTGGCCCATCAAAATTTGCCAAGCTCTGTCTTATTTTTCTTAACACTCCAATAACTGCTTAGCAACCGCTGCCATCCGCAATTGCTTCAGTAACCAGCACCTGTCACGTTTGTAACGCTTAACTAGTGTTAAGACTCTGAGGTCCTCAGAGATTTCTGAAGGGTGTTATGAGATTCAGTATGGACAAAAGTGGCAAAACTACCCAGTGAGCAATGACTGGATCTCAGCTAACCTCACAACAGCTGTGGCTCAGCCAAAGATGTAATTGCCCTCACCGTTTATCTCTGTACGCGTTACACTGCCCTGAGTAACGTCACCAGAGTAACTTTGACTTCTAGACATTGTCAGATATGCAGCACACATGCTGTAGGCTAACAAATGACATTGCTATGGTACAAATGTAGTTGGCTGAGAGTTTGTGAGCACAATTAACATATTAAGGTTGTACAATGCAAATTCCATATTTCATTATTTGTTTAGACTGCTTCTAATGTTGCCAATTAAATCAGCATGCTTTAGTCTAGCTCCAGTAGCTGCTCAGTTTAATCTACAGGCTCTGTAGTTGGCTATATTAGTGATTAGATGATCAAAGTTATATTGTGTTACCAACTCATAACATAGAACAACTGGCATGAGAAAGTGTTAACCAGCATAGTGATGGTAGAGCATCATGTAGCTAACATTATTAAGGAATCAAAAGGTACATTAGGCTGAATTTTGTCTCATTAACTGTATGAGTAGCTGCCTTTCCCGTTTTCTGGGGTACAGACAGCTTTTTGTAACTTATGTGAAATCCGTGCCTTTTCAGTTATCAGTGAGAACAGAGATGCTAAAGACATCAGCAAAGACTGAGAGGGGGAGAGAGAAAAAGAGAGACGTAAATGAAATAAAATAAAACTCTCGCTTGATTTAATGTAGGTTTCAACGTGTTTTTTCAGCCGAAAATAAACATAGAAATAGTTAAATCATTACTTAAATAAACGTAAACAGGGCAACTGCAGTCAAATATGTTTATGGAGGCGTAATAGCAGTTAAAGGAAGAATGGAGTGATGGGGAAGAAACAAATGAAAGGAAAAGATGCATAACAGTTATGGATGGTGGCCAAAAAGGTGCAAAGATTTGGTTTAAAAAAAAAACCTTAGGATGGAACTTATAGGTGGTGTAATACTCATATATCAACAGTTAGTTTATACTAACTGAGATGTAGGTCACTTTTCAGCAAAATGGACCTCACTAAACATTTGAACCTAGTTACAGCCCTTACAACTACATATCTTAAATCCTACTGTGTCCAAAACTACATAAACAAGCATCTACAGTCTTTTTGAAGACCTTGATGTGGGTTGAGAGAAGTTGTGAGGAGGTATTTACAGAAAGGATTTAGGTGACTACTCACTAGTTTTTGCAAAATTAGCCCCATCGCTAAAATTGTGTAAATTAGATTTTCCAACTGTTCTTTTAAAATGCTAAATAAAATATAATTTGAGTCAATGTTACCATCACAAGCACACACCTGCATTTACTTCAGCTAAGTCCTTCCTCCTTCCTCCTCCAGTGTCTCTCAGGTTCTGGGTCATGTGATCAGCTGCAATAAGCCCAGTGTCTATACTGAGAGGTGTACCAGTCATGGATAAAGAACATGCTTCATCAAAATGAAACAGAACAATGACAGCGCTGCATGAGCCTAATCTGAAGCTTTCTGCTTGGCCAGGTTCTTCTGCGCTGGCGCTATAATTGCGCAGCACTTACAGCAGCTGTGCCTCAATCTGAATCGCAGTTAAATGAGCTAACTGTGTGAAACTTGATCTGAATAAGATCCTGAAACAGTCCTCTCTCTCTCCACAGCATTTCCTGTGAATGAAACTCATCAACCAGACCCGTATTTGGTCTAGTCAGGCGTGAACAAGCATCTGAAGATGGCAAATTGTTTGATTTGTTATGTTATAACTGATTATAATATATAATATTCAAAGCATGCATCTAGTTTTTTGCCCAAAATTCAAAACTTTAAGCTGAAAATCCCAAACTGAACAAGGCATGTTGTTGTATATAATGAGTGATTTGTCAACTACATTGAATTGTACCAGAGTGTTTGAATTCAACAGTGAAAAAGAAATAATGCAGTAAATTTCCAAATATGTACACAATTTCTGGCTTGATAAAATAAATGACATCAAAAATGACCCTTGCCAAAAGTACTGAAAGAGAGTATTGTGTTAAAGTAAATAAATAAAATATGAAATTGAAATATGAAATATGAAAAATCTGAAAACAACCACAGGTTTCTGTCCATCCTCAGTACTCAGTACTATGGGTCTGAAAGAATGCGTAGCTGCCAAGAAGCATCACTGGAAAAGGGGACAGACACACCAAACAAAGAAGCCGAACAATGGACTGACCACCCCAGAGTCCAGGCCTTAAGATCACTGAATGTGTTTGCATTACTTCAGGAAATGATCAACTAACTTAAAAGAGTGAACTGTGGAGGCGTGTCTGCAGAGTTCTTTGAGAAACTGAAAGTGAGTCTCCTGAAAAGAATGCAAGGTGCAATAAAGACAAAGATTGGACACAATAAATAATGAAAGGAGTGATATAATATTTAGTTGTTGAGGCTGTTGTGTAGTTTTTCTGTTAGCTGTTTTTCTGATGCTGAAAACTTAGATAGAGTGATTACTTAGATAGAATAAATAGTGTTAAAAACATTTTAATATATCCTTTTCATCATATTAAGGTTCTACAACACTTGAAGGCTTTATCTAGAATGCAACATCCAGGCCAAGACTCATTTAGGAGCATTTCTGTGGAACAGGCAGAAAAGAGAGAAGTCTGGTGCTGATTTGAAAGAAGAAACAGAAGGGATATCAGAGAGATTCTGTGGAAGTGAGTTTGATCATCTCGGAGCTGTGACTGCCCGCTGTCCTCAGCCAGCCCTTCTCACACAGCTTTCTTCTCTCTTCTTGCCAATCAGTGCTGTTATGTCACCACTGTTTCCTGAGGGCTGGGAGTTCTGTGGCCAACTCTAATTACCGGCGAAGGCGGGAAAGCGCTCTGGAGCTTCAGATCCCCACTCGCCCCGCATGTGTGTGACAGAAAGCTCACTGCAATAATTAATCTGAGTCCTGTGGACTCAATCTGAGCTTTACTATCAAACACAACATGGCACTGTTTTCTTCAGGATCAGCCAGCGAGCAGACACAAGTCTGGCTTTTCAGACAGCCATGAGGGAGAAACACGCTGATCGGGAGTCTCTGTCTGCTCGATTTATGAATTAATATGTTTGATTTAAGCGATGATCAATAAATTGTAAAATCCTGCAGCTCTGACTTATAATAGATCAGGCCTGGTGCTCATAAAGCATTCCAGGTAGCTCTAACATCAGCCTCTGTGAGTGATTTACAGAGAAAGCTGCATTTCATCATGCTTCTGTTCCAATTAGCTTACATTCACTAACAAGCTCCCTGTGTTAGTTATAGTTTGGTATTAAAAAATCCGATTTATTCAATATTCCACTTACAAAAATGGAGCCGAGGCATGTTTGGTGTCTGAAGTTTGCCTCTGTACTTTTGCGCTGAGCTCATGTAGACTCTTAACAAAAGATGGTTCTTCAAGGGTTCTTTCGAAAAGAAATGGATCATGAACACTCAAAGAATCCTTTGCATGATTATTGGGTTCTTTGCATGGTGAAATGGTTCTTCAGAATGTGTTGTAGATGGTTCTATATAGTACCTTTTAAAAGGGTTCTACATGGCACCAAAAAGGGTTCTGCTATCGTTAGGATGTGAAGCCTGTAACAATAGAAGAACTCCTTTTGCCGCTATATAGAACCCTTTTCAAAAAGCTTCTATGTCGAACCATCTACAGCACATTTTCCATCGGTCTGAAAAAACATTTTACCACGCAAAGAACCTTTTGATCATGCAAAGGATTCTTTGAGTGTTCATAATTCAGAAAACAACTGTAGAGTCTGTATTGTAAAAAGTTACAGGTTCTTACTTAAAATAGCTTACAAACTATGTTCAGGTGCACATCAGAAAGCTGTATGTAATACGTAGTTAAACAGTAAATATGACTTATATGCAACAGGTGGACGAAGTACACAAATCATGCACCTGATTTAAAGTAGAGATACCCAAGGTAAAATATTACTCCAGTCAAAGTAGAAGTCCTTAATCCAGACCTCAACTTGAGTAAAAGTACAAAAGTATTTGGCTTCAAATGTACTTAAGTATCAAAAGTAAAAGTACTAAAAGATTAATTATGACTCTGATGTCCTGTTATCATTTTTATAACAAGACTCTCTTCATGAACTCCTTTCAGGTGAAGATCCTCCAGTGTCTCTCTTGGTAAACCAGTCTTTTAATACAACGTCATTAATTAGTGACACTGACGTCTATTAAAATGATCATAAGCACAAAACACTGAAGGTAAACAGTTTCCATCAGGGAGAACCGAGTGGCTCTGAAATCACTTTTACAAACAAGCAAAGTTTCAGTTTAAGATTACTTTGTAAATTAGTTACAAGTTGAATAAAAACTTGCTTTAAACTCAGGATCACAATTAAGTTTTCCTTTACTGTACTGATCTGTAGGTCTCTGTTCATAAACATAAACTAACCCAAACTAATTTACTATAAAATGAAAGTGTTTGTATGAATTCAGAAAAAAAGAAACATGCCAGTCAAACTGCACATGTGGACATATTTCTATATTGTGGTCTATTTACACAAAGTTAGGTTAGTTCATCATTTAGGTGACGTATGTGCTCCCAAATGTTTATGCTGCTGCACTGACATTGAACCCTGTGCTGCACTGGGTCGGTATGACCAACAGGTCAAAACTAGCTCAGAACAAAGTGACCGCTGTGCCCTGATTGGGGTTCTTGCTTTGTGCTTATTTCGTTTTGACATGTTACATTTTTATACACACCGAAACCAAAAGGAACGACAGATTTCTCAAAATGTAGTGGAGTGAAAGGAAAAAGTCACCCAAAATGGAAAAACTTAAGTAAAGTACAGATACACGAAAAAACTACTTAAGTACAGTAACTAATTACATTTACTTAGTTACTGTCCACCACTGTCATACGCCAAACACAAAGAGAAGAAGATTCATATAGAATCCAGGGTTTAGCAGTGGTAAATACAACTTTGTCAGCCATTTGAGCACAATTTACAAGTGGGAAAATTGGTATTTCCCAGTTTCTCACACAATAAAGGCAGCATAGGTAGGCAATATGAGGTGCTATCTCCATCAGCCAATCAGGATGGCCAATGAGTCAAAGTTGTTGTTTTACCCATATGCCCAAGCTCAGCTATAAGCTCTCTACAGGGCTTAGTAGCTTGACTATGCCTAGTTAAATTAGTTAAATGAGCCTGTCAACGTTTTTAATGATTTAGAAGAAATCCTACCAGCAAAAGCTTTGTTAAGTAAGAAGTAACATTTCTAACTGACCGACTATTTTTAAAATCTTTTTTCAAGTTAGAAATAGTTATTTAGTAAGTGATCACTAATGTTTGCTATGTTTGATAGCTTGGTCAGCTTTTCTCATCTTAATTATCATCTGCATAAAACAGGAACACTTGATCAATCATTGATCTGCCATGAGGTTTTTAGTTGCTTGAAAATAAAAATATTAAAGTTAGCGAACTTACCTTCCTTATCCAGCTGGTGTTATTCAGCCAGCTAGCAAACTAATATCCAGTTCAATTAGCTACTTTACCTAATTTGCATAGCAGCAAGCTAGCTACAAAACTAGCAAGATAAGTTAGCTAGTTAGCTAAATTAAAGGCATAAAAGTATATTTTAAATATACAAATACAGAAACACAGAAGAGATATGCTTATAGGGACATAAGGAGGTGTATTAAACTCATTTTAAACTTAACATATTTTGTTTTAAAATAACGTTAGCTGCTTTCAATCTAGCATACATATGCGTAGATTTGGTGATGTGGGTCTTTTGAAAAGTTGTTTTTTTATTTTGCTATCACCGCAAATCTGGTTTGAAATGACATTTTATTATATAACTCGAGTATTAAATTTTATATGAGAATGTCTGCAGAAACCCTGGTTTATTAAACCTTTTGAAAAATAGACAATATGCCACTATATATACACACATATATATATATATATATATATATATATATATATATATATATATATATATATATATATATATATATATATATATAAAACTGCTGATGCCTGAACATTGCCTGTATTTTTGTCCATTTATATCGATAACAGTGTGTCATGCAGTGTCAGAAACCACATAAGCAAGTCTACTAGAAATTACTGAACAAGTAAACAAGAGTCAAGTGATGATGCAGGCATGCACTTGCATTACATTAGCCCTGTAACTCCAGTGCAAAACCCAAGAAGCAACATTTGAAAACCAAACATGTCTTGGCTGTTTAACTATTATTCGGAGTAGAAAGTTGTGCTAGTTTGATGCTTTTATGAAAATATTCCTTTAATAACTCTTCAAGACCATATTTTGAGATCCTCAGTGGTTTTTGTGCAACCAAAACTTTAATAGAACATACTCAAGCACACGCAGTACTTGTATTTGATGGCATGCCTGGGCACACATTATTAATGCAGAGGAGGCCTCTATATGGAATAAACAATAATAACATCACACGGAAACACCTGAGCACCTGCTGAATACTAATTGGACAGCAAAGTGTCCCAAGTGTCCTCAGGTACACAGCCAAGAAAGTCCAATTCCCTGACACAATTTATCAGAGGGAAACTTTCCACAGCATATAATTAGTTTGACCAACATGATGAATAATAAATTGGAAGGAAATAAACCTGTTTAAGGAATGAAATTGGATTTGCAGTGGGTAGCTGTTAATAACCATTTAATGACTTCTGTTCTGTGTTAGTAAACTAATGTGTTTGCAGAGGATCACAAAGTTGAACTTTTTTTTCAAAATCCCTGTATAATTTAAACTTTACACAAGCACTCTGGCCATAATTAACATTTCAATCAGTACTTCATCTGTTGTAAAGATGTCTACTTTCCTCCTACTTCAGTGCCACAATGGTCTCCAAAGTGGGATTTTCTTCTTTAAACACTGGAAAACCTCCTTTTGATTATGCGTCTTGAAGGTAAAAGAACTTTGAAAAACTACAGCTGCTTTGGGGTGTTTATCAGGGGCTATGTGAAATGTGTTCCTTCCAGCTTGAAGGATGGAAGCTGTAACACTGGGGAGCAAGGAGGCAGACGCATACGCTGATCCAGAGTCATGGTCAAAATGGTCCAGGTTCAAATAGCCAACACGGAGAGAATGGGGGTCAGACATGACAAAATGAACACAGGCTAAACACAGAGAACTAATAGCAAAAGTACAACTCAAACAAGCATAAACATCCAAACAATTCAAACAAAGACCAGCACTAGACTAAGGAAAACGCAGGGCTTAAATACAAGAGGCCTAACAAGGGTTCACAAGACACAGGTGGAAAACACTGATGGGAACAATCAGGGGTGGAGTAAACAAACAAGGGGCCGGACTGGGATCAAAACAAAAAGCACATGGACTAGACCAAAACACAACACAAACACATAGACAGGCCTGGGAGGGGCCAATCGTGACAGAAGCCAGATATCACTGCTAGAAAGCCATATATTAGATCTATCCTTATAGGCCATTTATTATCCTCATGCCAGAAAGTTATTAAATAAAAAAGTTATGAACACATTACCTTTCATGTATAGGCAGAGAAGTAAAAGCCAGAAAAGTCCCAAAAGAAAACATTATTTTTTCTGATTTACCAATATTTTGCAATAATTAACATCACATATAAAAACTCAGAAGATGCGTATAGGTTCACTGATGGTTTTGCTTGGTAAAGTAAATGGCTATATTTGTGTTGTAGACAAGGCAACCCCTGGTTCCTATTCCTATTAAATTATGCAGCCGTTGTGAAAAATAGATGGAATTCTTCCCCAAAAATTGCAACATGATCAGACAGGCCAACATCACTGAAGCAGAAAGCCTAACATGCCCTGCTTTGTCTTTTAGACTTGATCAATATTTCATTTAACTCGAGTTTTGCTGAAAGCTCTTAAAAAATCGACACTGTAATGTTTAACAAGACTACTCAGGCATCAGGTAATTACATTGCCTTTGTCTTTCTTGGCCTTCTTTAAAGCTGATTTAATGTAAAAAGCATTCAATGCATATTTGTGACATTCTAAACATTAACTGCCATAAACAGGCTAAACAGCTCTTCATCTGGAAATAAACTCACTGTCTTGGTGATTTATAATCTAGTCCTTCTATGGAATTTGAATATAGAGTCTGCACTCATTCAGAGGTATAAGCAGCCATCACTCATGTCAAGTTTTCTTTGGGATTGACATCTTTTTCCCCTCCCCCTCAAATCTGTTTTTAAACCAGAGGCATTTCAATTTTCCCCGAGAGCCAAGATTATGAGGATGCCGACTGCCTGAGCACAAGGTTTGTGGGCAATAATTTGTCACTTTACACATGCATATCGTCGCTGTCCACTGAAAAGCATGTATTTCCATTTCTGTTGATTTTTAGTTTTCTACATCATTTCAACACACCAGCTCTCCTTTGTGTTGTGTAAAAAATTTATGACGACTTCACCAAAAGAAACGTTCTAAAATCACTTGGAACAAAATCTCTTTACGTTGACTTACATTGAAAGGTAACAGTGTTTTTGCTCTCTCTTGCAAAGCTCATATTTGTGAGATGTGTTTGTTTTTCATTGGACAGCGACAATATTATGTATACATACATACAAACGTAATAATTTGCCAGTTCAATTATACAGTTTATTAATACACATATCACTGCTGTTGGAAGAAAACCTCATATCTCCATTTTTGTCATTTTTCAGTTGTTGACATAATTTGAAAATCCCTGATGGCCTTCACATTATATGTAAATTTCATGAAGAACGGACCAAAAGAAATGACTCAAAATGACTTGGAAGAAAATCTGGTTCCATTGACTGACATTAAAAGTAGTTTTTTTCCTTCACTAGATAGACAGATTTGCAGATTGGTGTAGATGTTATGTCAACATAACATCAAATTAGGCAAATGCAATCTCTATGACAAATCATGCCTATTAGAATAAGTGTTTATAAATGTTTCTATAAGTCTGTCGGTTGTCATTACAAGCTTATATAGGTGTCATAAAGCCTTATGAACACTGCTCCACAGTAAAGTACTACCAAAAAGCTCTATAAAGGCTAAAATTGGTCTGCCAGTTGTATCCATGGCATTAGAATCCACACAATGGCTGCTGGAAATCGCTCGCTGTACTAGTTTGCAAAGCCAGTGGTAAGTTATTCAGTCCACTTTCCATCCCTAAACTCAGTTATGGAATCACTGATAGAGATGTTGGCATCAAACCTGCCAGAGAAGAGGAAAATAATTAGACTTTCCGTTTAAAATTCATAGGTTTGGCTCAGAATATTCTCTTCCTCTTTACATCAGAGACCGTCTCCCAGTGGAGAATATTAAGAAGCAGGGATGTGTGTGGCGTTCTAGTAGCTGTGGGGGTATATTCTGCGAGAGGAGTCAATTTGCAGAGAGATGAACGGGATTCTGTCATAATCTCAGAGGTGGCAGATTCAGATCATTTTCCAGAGGCCCAGCGAGCCTCTCATAGCTGTCCATGTTTTACTTTTTCATCAAACCCACATCCCACTGCAAATACTCTCTCCATTTGTGTTCTTACTCTCTGGCTATCCTCTTAACCAGGGCCTGCTGCTTCACACAGGAGCTCAGAGTAGGAGGACAAGCTGTGTTTCTGGCATTTCTGGTACTTTACAAGCCAGGAAACTTGGACATGGGTCAAGAGGTCAAGGGTTTGATCTTCAAACATGGCTTTAAATGAGCAAAGCACTTAAAGTGAATATGAATGAGAAATTGTACTTTCCTTGTGTGGCCTACTCCTGAGTGAAACTCATAATATGTTTTGTTAACATTTAATGTTAACCTTACTACATAACATTGACATGCAATTATTATTATTATTATTATTATTATTATTATTATTATTATTACATGCCATTATGTCGATTCTGACGTTTAAGTGACTACTATGGATAGTGCTTTTCCAGAATATGTTGTCTTTAGGATTCTTATTGTCTTGTTCTTGAGTCCTTTGTATCCATCCATCTGGTTCGCTGTTCTCTTCCTCTTTTGCTTTCAACTGTTCCAAGTATAATGGTGTTGATGAATTCTAAGAATATGTACAAAATATGCCAGCTTCAGATTCTCTGGGCTTCAAATGAGAGATGAGGTTTAAATTGATTGAGAATCCAATGTCTTGTTCTCTGTGCCATCCAAGCTTCTCTTAAAAGTCTATGACCACACAAAAGTTTAAGATACCAATATCTTTTGTGTCTCAGTTCTTTGTTGTCCAGAATTCCGAGTATTGTTTGTTGAGACAAGTCATTGCATTTGAAGATCTTCACAAGCTTCTCCTTCCTTTTTCTCCTGAGCTGGATCCGTTGTTGTAAATAAATGATCAGAGGAAGCAAAAGCTGTCAATTGTTTCCACATCCTCTCCATCAGTTAGTGGTCTTTTCGTTGTCCTAACATTAGCCTCCGGCATGTTGAACAGAAGTCCCATCTAAAAAATCTCTAAAATCTAGATTTTCCACTATGAGTGTTTTATCCGCATGTCGAAGGTTATTGATGTTTTTTCCACCAATCCTGAGTCCTCATCGTCTGACAGTCCTGTGAGGCATAGCCTTGTCAAATCTCCTTTTCTGATGTGGAACCAGTTTGTTTGTCAATTATCTGCTTCTTTGAGTGAGGGCATTTACATGCACTCAATAATTTGATAATAGACTTGTCAAATGGTCATGTAAACAACATCCACCGATTTCTAGTAGAAATCTGATTCAGAAGTCCAATAAAAGACCTGTATTTTGGCTCAGTAGTCAGATTTCTCAGTCCCTTACTCTCATTTCTTTCGGATTTCTCAGTCTGGGCATGTGTGAAAACAGACAGCAGGACTGGAAATTGCCGCGAGACAGCAGCAAAACACCTTTGGAGAGATGCTGAAACCAAATGCTCTACGAAAACAAGAATTTAAATATTCTTCATCTTTCAATGTTTATATTTTCAGTTAAAGTGGTGCAGCATTTTTTAAAAAAAGCCACAGCATGAAGTTTGAGATTTACTTCACGTTTACGTTCTTCTTCTGTGAGTTTATTGTCTGGTTGTAAAGCAGAAATCTGATTAATGTCTGATTTATGTAGACCCAGAGTTTCCTGTTATCTGATTGCTCAATTGCATAGAAATTTGTTGATTGTATTTCTGAGAAAATCTGATTTTCTGCAGTTATCGGATTATTAGCCATGTTTACATGTAACCAAATAATCTGTTAATAATCCAACTAATAGCTCAATCGGAACAGAATACATCCATGCAAACATTCATTTGGAATACAATTTCTGTCCGATTGAACGAGGTGGGTAATCCTGTAAATAATCCATTAAATAGAAGATTCACAGCCATGTAAATGCCTGAATCCGATTACATTCCAATCGGAATGTGTATGTTCTGCGCATGGGTGTCGTGTCATAGCGAAAGCAGGAACTCAAACGGCTCTGGCAAAAGTTTATACTGTTCAACATGGCGGAGCAAAACTGATCTGCAGAGGAGACGAGGTTTATGCTTTGTTCTTTAAAAGACGGCGGTGGGACGGACGTCCAGCTTATGCGTCTTGGATCACAGCGTCTTCCTCTCGGCCTTCTTTAATAAATACATGTGAAGGACGTTTTTCTGAGTCTGACATAATTTTAAAGTAATTAAAAACACAAGCGCGCCTACTGGAAACTCAGCTCACTCGGACTGGACCTCATGTGATGTTGGCTGTCATGGTAATGTTTACTCTAAGTGGTTCTCCACGCATGCGCGTCATTTTGCATCGGATTACTTGTAGCGAGCATGTGAACAAAGATTTTCCATCAGATTGTTGAATAGAATGAGCATATAAACACCTCAGTCTGAATCTGTAATCGGAATGCACTCAATTGGATTGGCAAAAATCTTTGCATGTGAACACAGCCATTCAGGTGCTCTGGTATTCCCAATTTGCTGAGAATAGTCAATAATTGCACATAGTTAACACAATCAAAGGCTGTCCTGTTGTGAATGATTCACATGTTGGCTTCCTTCTTGAACTCCTTGGCTTTTTAACAATCCAGTGGACATCAGCAATGATCATTTTCGGTCCTCTGCCTTTCCTGAATCCTGCTTGCACATCTGGAAGTTCTCTTTTGATACATTGTCATGGCAGATGTCATGCTGTAATGTTGTCGTGACAGGTTTTGTTCATTAATATAACAGTGTCAAGCTTTAATTGGTAGTAACTGTCATGAGGGATGTTAAAATGACTGATGTCAGGACAGCTTATGTCACATCATTTTAGCTAAACGTATTCTTTAAGCTGTCATGACATCAAACATTTTAACATCCTTCATGACAATTGATGATGCTGGTAGGACAACAACTCATGACAGAATACGACCTCTGCCACAGCATGTTTATGACATGGTTAGGTCAACTATAAAGCAGGTTCCAATGATTTTGAGGTGGACAAATGTTGATGGAAGCTTATGCGAAAACAAACGTGTTTTCCTTCAGTTGATGTGATGCAATAAATCATGCTTAATATAATCAGGTACATGAACTAACAAAGTAAAAAATTGATTTTAGATTGACTTTAAAGTAATAGTTTGTTGGTCTATGGGTGATTCTCCATTTGGAGGGGGGGGCCACATCACAAAGTTTGCAGGGCTTAAAAATATGCTTAAAATATTATGCACAGCTCCAAAAGTCAGTGCCCTTGTTTATTCTAAGTTGTGTAGGTGGGGAGACGAAAGCCCTGTAGACACTATCTGGATTTAAACATGAACAACTTTATTTCAAATTAAGAAGATAGTGTTAAAGCCCTGATAGTTGAGAGTCCCGAAGGCCGAATTGGGATCCCCCCAAAGTCTGAGATGACTCTGGTTTATATACAGTGAATGTGCGCACATACATTAGAGACAAACACACATAAGATGATTAGGGACACACACACACACACATCCATACATCCCATAAGGAAACATCTGGAAAAGCTTATTTCAACATAAACAGATACCCCTGGCAAACACTGTTCTCATAACCTTGACATGTTATTCTGTACATTAGCTTCCTCTCTTAAAGGAAGCAGCAGAAGAGGCCTTCAACAGAACACACACGCACACACACACACACACACACAGAGGAAAAAAAGCTTAGTAGTCCGTAAATATAACAGATAGAGAAAAACATGATTATTACAATATAACAAATGCAAGATGAGTGTAAATACACCTCAGTACACTTACATAGTTGATTACAGATAGAAGATTACATAATACTTTACCCTCATGATTCTCTGATTTTTCTTTTATAGTCGCTCTGCATATGTAAAACAGCTTGTCACAAAAACTATTTTCAACATTTGAAAAACCATTTTTAATATAAAACACATTTTTAAGAGGTTTATCTCAGGCAATTGTATGAAACAGATTAATGTTTGGTTTTTGTATCATTACTGTTATACTACATTTTAAAAATATGTATTTTATTTAAAGAATTCATTATGGTCACTGCTGTTATCAGGACTCTATCCCATTTTAACATATTGCCAGTTCTATTAAACTGCTTCTTTCTGAGTCAAGGCTCAGTCAGAGAGGAAGCATCTCAAGGCATGAGAAAGTCCACATTTGCTGACTATATTTGATGAATTTATCAATAATTTTATCAGGTAGCACACACCTTATGTGTTACATGCCCTAATATCTGGGTAATTCAAATTTTGGCAAAGTATCATTTTTTATTACTGATAGCTGCATAAGGTCACCTGATCACCAATGAGTCCAATTGACAAAATCCTCAGTTTTAGCCAGAATGTCACTGGAGTCACAGTCACTGGTGTTACATCGCTTTCATATAACACCAGTGACTGTAACATGTTTGGAATTAAGATCTCCTTTCTGTATATGTGATAATAGGAGTTGATAATGGACATATTAAGATTATTTAGTTGTGGGATTAAATATATTAATTTTTTAAAAATGTATTCACCTGAATTCACACTCCAAATGGAGAATGACCCCTACGAATCTTACAGCTTACCACAAATGTAGTCATTCAGATGTGTATGGGGTTCAAAGTTGACTTCTTTAGTTTTACACTTTAGCTAAGAGCTAAGAGGGTACTAGTAACCATAGAAACCAAGTAAGGGAAGCTTCTGTCCATCAATACCACCAATAAGGCAATTGACCCTAGTAGTGACTTATCCATGCTCCACTCACAGAAATGTTTTGTTTTGTTTTGTTATGTCGCTGCTATTGTGAGATCTGGAGAAGTTTTACAGAACTTTTAATTAGCTACCACAGCGCAGAGCTTAATGCAATGCAGCAAACCTAAACAAATGTTTAAGTGCTCCAGTATGAACTCACTAGGTTGAAAGGGATTTTGGCCAGTGCTCTGTAACAGGATGCATTAATGGACAGAGCATGTGTAAGTGAATTATTCAGTATTACAATATTATTAGTGTTAGACTGCAAAAACCATTGAATCAGAAGTAGAATTTATACTGGGCTAAATTGTTGTCAGTAATCACTTCTATCATAATTCCTGAAATGAATCCTGCTCCAACAGGCCTGTAATTGTTTGCTTTCCCAAGAAACACTCCAAATCATGTGTTACGGTCTGTGACACTTTACCCCGACCAAAATGAGGCATTGCTTTTACATGCTGTCATCATTGTAATATCATGTTTCACCGTGTTCTCCTTCACCACCACTCCGCATCACACTGACTGGAATCCCAACCAGCTCAGCCTTTCATTCCCTTCTCCTGCAGGGACACGCTGTGTGAATGAGGCGGCTACAAAGCTTTTATTCTCTCCATGGGAACGCTTTTTCCCATTGATTCTAGTCCCTCATCTCCGCAGCACATGGAGCAAAAGCCCTGGAACTAATCACTCTAACGAGTTCAGCAAGGCCACCTTCTGCCAGAGCGCCAGCAGAATCACAAACACCCACCCGAAAAAAACTCAGCCAAACAAAAGCACCGGCAACGTGTGCTGTAAGACAGCGCGAGCCGCGGAGTGATAACTGCATAATCTCGTCACTCTGTGCAGCATTGGCTTGTACCGAGGAGCCTGAGCAGAATAGATGAGAGTAAATGTGCTGTTTTTGTTTGTTTGTTTGTTTCGTTTGTCTAGATTTTCTAATCTTTCTACCAAGCACAAGTCACACAGAGCTCTTGTCCTGCATTCTCCCTCACTCTGCTTCTGTGTTTGTAACCCTGGGCCCCCTAAGATGCTCTAAACAAGAGCAGCCAAACAGCACACAGGGTAAGCTGTGAGTGGATTCTCACGCTGGCCCAATGACGGCTCACAGACATGGAGGAATTTGAATGAAAATGATCTGAAGAGAGAGAGAGAGAGAGAGAGAGAGAGAGAGAGAGAGAGAGAGAGAGAGAGAGAGAGGGAGAGAGAGAGCGAGAGAGAGAGAGAGAGAGAGAGAGGGAGAGAGAGGGAGAGAGAGAGAGAGCGAGAGAGGGAGAGAGAGAGAGAGAGAGAGAGAGAGAGAGGGAGAGAGAGAGAGAGAGAGAGAGAGAGAGAGAGAGAGAGATTTCCTGTTTTATTACTTTTTCAATTGTTGACCTTTCCGTGTCCATGTTGTGCAGCCTTCGTGTACGTAGTGTCCAGAGACTTTTGCTACTTTAACCCCCAAAACAACCAAGTGTCTGTCTGTCATTCTATCTATCTATCTGTATGTCTGTCTCTCTATCTGCTGAAGAAGCTGCAGTTAAGAGGAGCAGGATTTGTGGCTCTAGCAGAGAATAGTGAATGAGCTGTTGAGGCTCTAGAGGCAGGGAGGCAGATCAGACAGATTATCTGAGTGTTGGGACTGAGCTGTTGAAAAAAAGGTCAATCAGAACAGGAGCTACAAACAGCAAACACACCCAACACTGGCCTGTTCCTAAATCTGCCTGAAGACATTTTTATTTAGGAAGGCCTTTTGTTAAACGTTATAGTGGTTCAGTGCTATTTTATTTATTTACATATTTTTTTGGCTTTGTCTTTTTCTACATGTGATGTTACATTATTATTATTATTATTATTATTAAAATAATAGATCAGTAAAAGTGGTTTTTGCTGCTAGCTATGAATAAAAACGAATGGCCATGAATTAGCATTATGTCTTGAGTCATGCTTATAGATCTTTCTACAATAAAAAAGCGATGTTCTGAATTCATCTGATTGAAATGACAATTTCCATGGTAATATGTGGCACATTGACACAATTATTATTATTATTTCTATTATTTCATTCATATTATTAATGAAAGACAATTTGGTATTTTTTTTATAATATCATTTCACATTTCAATATAACATAAAATTTTTATTTTTTGACCTTTTTTTTAGTTTATTTTTCATTTGAACAAACAAGCTGCTCTTTACATTCAAGGTCATTTCAAGCAAATTCCACTCATCTTTTCTCAGCATAGCTTTGTTTCATGTTTGCATGTTTGGTGAAGATTTTTTCACTCGAGGTCCACTAATATAACTTTTTATACACCAAAAACAGTTCTAATACATTTTTACATTACCTTTTCCAAGCTGTCTTGGAATTAAACAAGCTGTTTTTGTCACTGAGCCTTTGAGACTGAAATATGTAAATGAGCTCTGTTCTGGATGGAAGCCTTGTATTGTGCCTCATTTGAAAAACAATCTAGGTTAAATACTCCTTATAACGTCGGCATGACGTGGAGGGCCGATGAGCTGTAGGCTGAACAGCTTGGTTTTGTGTCATCACAAGTACAAATTCAAATAGGGCTGCTATGCAGCTCAGTGTCTACATGTGAAACGGACAGGCTGGGGAAAAAGGTTGCATTTGTATCAGTTTATATATGACATCAAATGCTTTTACTTGAAGAAAGTGAGAACAATTTGTTTTTCCTATTTATGTCCTCTTTAGAGCTAAAGCAAAAAGTGACTTCTGCTTTTTATTCCACACCTTCACCTGTAATACTGTGATTTCTCAATGCTGTTTCACTTTCATTTTTATATGTAGATACTGTAGACATTTTTGTGTGTTACAAATGATCATTTTGAACAAACAAAACCACAAAAAAGATACACTTCACAATCATTTTTACCCTGATGAAACAAATTATTCTATAGTGATTGTCACGATTGGTCCCTCCCATTCCTGTCCATGTGTTCGTGTTGTTTTGGTTTAGCCCACATGTTCTTTGTTTTGGTTTTTTAGTCCAGCCCCCTCGTTTTGTGAGTCCACCCTTGATGTGTTCCCGTCTGTTCCTCTTGTATTTAAAGCCTGTGCTTTCCCCTGTCTGGTTGCTGGTCTTTGTACTGGCCTATGTACTGTTGTTTGTACTGTTGTGCTTGTTCTGTTTGATTCTGGTTTCTGTCATGTCTGCCCCCTGATCAGTCCGTGTTGGTTCTATGACCCTGGACCGTTTAGACTATGACCCTGGATTTGCCCATAATAAAAAGCTTATCTCCGCATACGCGTCTGCCTCCTCGCTCCCCGTTACAGTGATGTGAATCATGTCCTAAATATGAACTTAATCAGTTAAAGAAGACTCTGAATGGACAGCTGATGAGACGTTAGGAAAGACAAGGTTTACTCCCACAGCAGTGATGTGGTCAGGAAACGCAAGACCGGAAAGGAGTCTCCTAAAGAAGGTCATTTCTTCTTCAGAAAAAAAAAGAAGTGTTACATGACAGAGAGAGGACCAGTAAACTGGTACAGGAACACTGCCAACAACCTGCAGTGATTACTGCTGGGAGAAGGTCAGGGGAGCTGACCTCCACATGACAGACCAGACATCCCACTGAAGGTCATTTGCTGCTCAGAAAGAACTTGTATATGACAGATTTATACCTATAAGCTGTGAATGAATTTGCCTGGCTATAAAGCCAATGACAAGGCTACTTGAAAAAGGAATCTACTATGAGTAGATGTGTTTACAGCTGGACACATTTCTTTCTGCGGCCTCTGTAGTGTCCTTTCCACCAGTGGACTGGAAATCAGCTCTGACATTTTAAATTCACATAATCTAATAAGATATTTAACCCTTTAACTCATCAGATGAACGAGGACAGTACTGTTTCTCTGAATGTTGTGACTCTGTTGAGCTGCTAGCAGGCAATGAGGCGTGAAAGGGCAGGGGTGAGAGCCCCTGCTGTGAAAACTATTCACTTTCCATAATTTTGCCAGCTCCACCCGTTTGCTAGGACTTCTCCTCTCACACGGTGCTACCAAGTTGAGAGGGTGAAGGCTACCACAAGCTTCCCCTGAGACACATGAAGCTCCACCATACATCATATAGCCATTGAGAATCCCTGTGGGCTCAACCAATCATGACTTTTAGCCTAGCCACCAATCAACACAATCAAGCTAGCATTAATTATTAATTAGCATTAATATAACTTTGCTAAATTTGCTAACTTTGGCTTTTAGCATGTCGCCGTCTTCATCAATCAGACTACACCAGGGGTGGCCAACCCGCGGTCCGCAAGCTGCATGTGGCTCTTTGCCTGCATATGTTCGGCTCTTCTACTTACAATTAAATATATATATAATATATATTTATTTTTGTTGCATGCATACGTTGTCATATTTTCCGTGCTGGAAGAAGCCAAAGTCTGTTGCCTCGGTGATGCTACACCCTCGCCCCTCCCCCTGCAAGGAGAACGTCGCAGCAGAACCACGCGCTGAGTCTGGCTACCAGCTATCCAACCGCCAAAACATGGCAGCGTTGGGCAAATGTAAAGCCAAAAGAAAATATGAAGATGAACACAGAACCTTCTTACCAGAGAGGGAGGATCTGTATTTTTTTATTGAGTGGAAAGGGAAGCCGTTCTGTTTGATATGCCAAACGTTGTTATCCAATTTTAAAGCTTCCAATCTTCAGCGCCACTTTACCTCACTGCGCGCCAACCTGGTGGACATGCTGCACCACTTGGACAGCCTGAACCTTGATCTCCAGGGGAAATTAAAGATGCTACCTGATCTAGTGCAGTCAGTATTTGCATTTGCTAAGAAACTCATGCTGTTTAAAACTCATCTTAAAAAGGGAGAGCTAACACATTTCCAGTCCAGTCCCATTTCCTGTCAAATGCAAATGCCCAAGCAGCGAAGGTCCTAAAAGGGAGAACTGAACACTATGCAACACTTCTTGAAAGTCTGCAACAGAACCTTGAGGACAGAAGGCTGAAAAGGCCACAAATTACATTCCTTGTTAACCCTTTTGCTGCTGATTCAGACTGTTTGAAAGCCCCATTGGAGACAGATGAAGCTACATCTGAAATGGAGATGATTGAACTTTTTGAAGATGACAGACTCAGGTCTGTTCTGCATGAGGGAACCCTGGAATTTTGGAAAATCGTGCCTGTGGAGAAGTATCCCAGTGTAAAACAAGCTGCACTGAAGCTCCTGTCAATGTTTGGCTCAACCTATGTTTGTGAATCAGGATTTTCCACCCTGAAACGTGTGAAAGAACTGCTTCAAGTAGCACCAACTGAATACAAGCCAGATTTGAAATGGATTGTGGAAAACAAAGTATGCCAGAAATCCCACTAAACTCATCTACAGGAAAATGGGTTTAAAAACTATAAATGTTTGTGTAAATATAGCCTGTGGCTCCTAGTAGTAATGAGCATTTTGTTCTGGCTCTTGGTGTCTGAAAGGTTGGCCACCCCTGGACTAGACATTTCTGTGGCTTGAGTGATCAGTTCTCTCCATTGTAATGATGACAACACTACAAACACGAATAGCACAGAGCTTCAGCAGTGAACGACTCCTTTAAAAAGCCCAGTTGCTAAGAGTGTAAATCTTAGCATAAAATGCAACCAGATGATGAACTTCCAGTTCATTTTTACTATTTGCTAGTGAAAACAGACTCACTTTAACAGGTTTACATGTTATATTCTCCTCATAACTCACCAGTAGGAAGAGCAGATAGCAGAAAGCTAACCGGCTATCAGGCTAACGCTACAACAATAACAGAGAGCTTCATGTTCAGGCCTATTACTTCAAAAAGATATACGAAACAAAGAATGTTACTTACATGCCTGTTATGAGCTGAACAATGTCTGTTTAAACTAGAGCTTGCATAAAATCTCCTATAGTGGCAAGAAAATCTTGCTAGCTAGCTTGATGCTAACATAGCTAGCTCCCCTGGTGAAAAAAGGAGCATTATTGAAATGTTGGTTTAAAAAGCAGATTACTAGATTAGACATTGCTGTGAAAAGGGGATGCGTTATGCTTTTCTGCCTGATTTTCAGTGTAAATAGAATTTAAAAGTATAAATGAAATGATTTTATTAGCATGAATAATGTATGTAGGATATAGAGAGGATCCTCTGAATAAAGGATCTTTCATGCAGGTTCAGGGTTCTGATGACAGATCAATTAAGCTACACAAGTATTTGAATAAAACAATGAAGATGACCGCTGTTTTTATTCATCCCCACTTTTCTGTCATGTTTGGATGTTATAAGTAGTCAAGACACTCAAAATACTGTCTGAAATTCTGTCCATCTTGATATACTTATCAGAGGATGTTTTTTGTTTCTTTGGTTTTTCTTTTTTAAATAAATGTGCTCCATTTTGCAACTTGTTAATTTGTTTATTTATTTATTTGTTTTGCCTTCTTTTTTCTTTTGTTGATGTCATTATTTTGGGTCTGTATCTTAAAAAATAAAAACATTTAATCACAAAAAATGTCCATAAATAAATCAAAGCATCATGGTGTGCAGCAATAATGCTGGTGGTTGGGATAGTGTAGTGGTTAACGCCTCTGCCTTCTACACTGTAAACTGGGGCAAACACCTTACACTGTACCAATAAGAGTCCTTGGGCAAGACTCCTAACACCGCCTTGGCCTACTTGTGTAAAACAATCAAATTGTAAGTCGCTCTGGATAAGAGTGTCACCCAAAAGCTATAAATGTAATGTAAATGCAATAATAATGTCTAATTCTTCAATTACACCTCAGTAAACATGAACAGGAGTTTGTAAACAGATTGTTTTCTCTAGACAGGATGTTCTCAGCATGGATACACATCAAATTCACACTTTTAACTGTTACACCATATAGCCAACTCTAACGTCACATCATGACATGTGACAAAAATACCATATGTGCATAAAAAAAATCAATTGGGTTATTTTGGGGGTGACTTGGAAACTGCAAATATGTTAAGCATTATTTGGAATCTTGATTAAATGAAATATGTAATGTAGCAACTTCTACCATAAAGACAATATACAGTGTTTTTAACCCAGAAAGGCCCAGTGTGGTTTAGAGGCTTCACAACTGATGCGCAGATATTTAATTAAAATAGTCTGATCTGCCACACTTACACATAGAAACATATGATCATAAAACATCACTCACATTAATAAAACCATCACATCACATTAATATCACATCACTGCTTCTAAATAGGTTACTTAAACCCATTCTATAGCTTATGTACACTGCTTTTAACAATTCAATTAACAAATAACAGGTCATCAAGAAGTTGAAGCCTGTGATTGGTGGTAACGTGCCCTTTGGGGCTGGCTGGATGTTGCATGCCTTACCGTCTTTCTAATAAAGAGCACTTATTGTGGTGAGATTATGGCCTCCCTTTTGTCTTACTTCACGCTGACACCACTGTGGTGTCAGAAGTGGAGTAGTGCCTCTCAACAGTCCAGAGTGAAACTATGCTACAAAGAACTTCAAGGTGAGACAGCATGGTAAGGCTCAATTACAGAGCTGACACAGGTTGACTCGACAATGAAGCTGCCGCGTGAGGCTTGATGATACTGGATGCAGCACGGCAAGCATGACGGCTTTGACGGGAAAAGGGAGGCCGGCAAAAGGCGCTGCAGATAAAAGAGAACACCGTGTTTTTTGCTGTGGGGGGGGTTGCACTGCCTCTGAGAAGCTTGGGAGCCTCATGGCAGGGATGCACCCTCCTAAAGGGTTTATTGTCACTGTTGCTGTTTGTTCGTCTAAGTTGTAAGAATGTATTAGTTATGTTTTAGGGTGTCGAGGGCGCAGGTTATTTGTGCGTGAGGGGGTCACTGTGAAGGTTTATCCTGTGACTGATGGTGACCACCCCCTCTATGTTATGCGTCTTTCCGCCTGGTGTTTAATAAAGGGCACCTCCTGTGGTTGAACAGTGGCCTCCACCGTGTCTAACTCTAAACCAAGAGCACAGTATAAAATTCAGCAAGAAAATAGAAAATGTGCGTTCAATTTTGCACAGTTTGAACACATTTTTCGATCTGTATATATCACAGTAAACCTCGGTCCACTGTGTCACCAGATAGCCAGCACTGAAAGGACATGCAAAAACAGAATGACAGTGTAAAACCATTCATGCGGAACCCACTACAGGACCCTCTAAATCCTACAGGACCCTTAATGGCCCTAAAGGCATAAAGAGTCTATGTCTTTTTTTTAGGTGGGGGGGGGGTTAATACGTCACGAGCTGATGCACGAACATTTTACCATGATAACCCAGACTGAGCTGATACAGCACGCGGTGGAGATTTCACTGCACATATAATAACTCCAGCACTAAAGTTCTGCCTGTTTTTAAGTTGGTCGCCACCTTATTTTTGCAGGAGAAGGTGATGCACGAAGTCGGGGTCGTGCTGGGGGGTTTGTATGGGTGTAGAAGCGCTGGGGGGTTTGTATGGGTGTAGAAGCGCTGGGGGGTTTGTATGGGTGTAGAAGCCCATCCACACCCTTCAGCTTGCTCGCTGACCTACATCGAGCGAGTGGGACGCGTACGACGGCCAGTAATTCACACCCTCGCCGCCTCGAGCTGCGCGCAGAGAGGCTCAAATGCGCTTATAGGGGCGGTGAAAGAGGCTGATGAAAGAAAGAAAGAAAAAAACAAAAACATTAGAGAACTCTCCCTTTTCTGCAGAAAGAGCATCCGCGCGCGGTCACTGCAGATCCGGGACGCTGTCTGCGAGATGCTCGCGCGCAGGTTCGGATTCCCGATCCTGAAAAAAAAGCGAGCAAAGCCTTCCTGCTGATTCCCTGAGAGTTTGCAAAGACACGGGCAGAGGGGAGGCCGGTCACTGCAGATCGTTCCGCGAGAAGCTCGTGCACAGCCTCGCGGGAAGCAAACGCCTTCCAGCCTTTTGCGCGAGAGTTTTCTAAGGAAATGGGTACATACCTGGACTAAGACTGGCTGGGGTTCTGGTAGTACTCCTGGACCTGGCGCTCGGGTTCTCCTCGTTTCCTTATGCGCTGCAGCCCGGCATTGCAAGGCTTCGCTTGCAGTGGGAAGGGTGTGTGTAGCGCGCGCGCGTGTGAGTGTGTGTGTGTGGTCGTGACGGTGCACCGCACACTAGTGTTGGGTCTCCTTTTTGTAGCCCAGTCCCCCTTCGGCCACCGCGTTGGGAAGAGACAAGTTTGAAGTTGACCGTCCAGTCAGGTCAGTAGTAGGCGCAGTGGACAGCGCCAGTGCTGAAATCTTCGCAGCGTCTGCGGCCGGCGATGTCTGCTTGGCTGGAAGCGATAAACAGCACGCAGTAAAAGTTGCATGAACGGGGATCCGTCCGCCTTCTAATTGCCTCTCATCAGGGCACCGAAGCTCTTTCAGCTCCTCTGGATTGTGGGATGGAGGGGGGGTGAAGGGGAGGGGCTTGTAACCTGCAAAACTTGAGGCTCTTCATTGGCCTGAATGGAAGCAAAAAAAATGACGTCCGTGCTAAGAACCAATACGTCTATAGTGAGCCTGCGAGCGTCAAACAGCCTCTGAAATGTGAAATGTGAAGAGTCCTCGTCTTCACTGCTTGTAAACACCATCATCATTATCATTTCAACGAACAGAGACACTGACACAAATCAAATGCCTTAAAGGGCTGCTCATGTGGGCTGCTTTGGCGTTTCAGAGGACGGAGGATGAAGCAGAGAGAATATTTATAAAGCTAGAATATTGATGGGGTTGGACACATTAGATGCACAGGCAGATGTCGGATGTTTCATCTGAGATGTACTTAAGAATTATTTCTCAAAGGCTAGAACAGGCTGCCAGAAAAGGTTCTGTGCAAGGTACGAAGGAACAAACAATGTAAACGTCCCCCTTAAAGGTACAACAGTGGTTTTAAGGTTCCAACTGTATACTATATATGTTTTTTCCAGGTGAAAAGTCTATATCTGTCCCTCTTCATAAACTAATATTTTAAACAACAAAATCAAAAGCCTGGAGAAGAGACGGAGGACGTGGAGTCAGTACAACTTAGAAAATATCATTTGAATGGATTATGGTACAGTTATGTTTCCTTGACTAAAGGTACTGAGATGTACTCTTGAGGGGACCACCCCAGAGACAAGAGGGGTACTGCCCCAGTGACAGTTTACTACGTTTATTTCTGAGCGTGTACCTTCTTGTGAACCTAGAGGGAAAGTAAGCACATTGCTTACAACCATGAAAAATGCTGATCTTCCTCCTGGAGAGGTTTGGAAACTGTTGAATAAACGTATTGAACCATAAAATCACTGTCAATATCACTTGTGTTTACTCTAATATTAGTGTTTGTCTGAGCAAATATATGCACATAAACCACTTCCTCAGGTGCCTAAAACTTTTGCACAGTACGCTGTAATTTTTGTCCTGCATCTGCGATGACAACAGCGTCAACAACAACAATAAAACGAATCCATCTTCTTATACTATGACATTAACACCAATAATAATACAGATACTATGTCAACAACAGCATTGACAATAGTAATATTTATATTGACACTACTTATATAACAACAATGACAATGTTCTCTATTATGTCTGTGATGTTGCTGTGATAAATTCACAACTAGGGTAACGGTTATGATTCTTATTTAGCTCAAGCAGTAAGCAAAGTAAATAAATCTTTAATGATGAGATTATGAATTCTAAGTAACTGTAATGTCCAGTGCTTCCCTTCATGTGGTCCATATGTGTATAAGCCCAGTTAAATGGACTGGGCAAAACTAATGGTCAGCTAAATGTACATACTTTCATCCAAGAGCTCCTTAGAGGGAAAGAAAGAGAGAGACAGAGAGAGAGAGGGAGAGAGAGAGAGAGGAAGAGAGGAAGAGAAAGAGAGATAGAGAGAGAAATAAAGAGAGAGAGAGAAACAGAGAGAAATAGAGAGAGAGGGGGAGAGAGAGAGAGAAACAGAGAGAGAGAGAAACAGAGAGAGATAGAGAGAGAGATAGAGAGAGAGAGAAACAAACAAAGAGAGAGAGAAACAAACAAAGAGAGAGAGAGAAACAGAGAGAGAGAGAGAGAGATAGAGAGAGAAACAAACAAAAAGAGAGAGAAACAGAAAGAGATAGAGAGAGAGATAGAGAGAGAGAGAAACAAACAAAGAGAGAGAGAAACAAACAAAGAGAGAGAGAGAAACAGAGAGAGAGAGAAGGAGAGAGAACGAGAGAAACAGAGATAGAGAGAGAGAAACAAACAAATAGAGAGAGAGAAACAAACAAAGAGAGAGAGAGAGAAACAGAGAGAGAGAGGGAGAGGGAAAGAGAGAGAGGGAGAGAGAGAGAGGGAGAGAGAGAGAGAGAGGGAGAGAGAGGGAGAGAGAGAGGGAGAGAGAGAGAGAGAGGGAGAGAGAGGTAGAGAGAGAGAGAGAGAGAGAGAGAGAGAGAGAGAGAGAGAGAGAGAGAGAAACAAACAAAGAGAGAGAGAGAAGGAGAGAGAGGGAGAGGGAGAGAGAGTGAGAGAGGGAGAGCATTCCTTAAGCTGGCATTCAAAAACATTGTTTACTATTTCCTGCTTTATTACTTCCTTGAGAGAGAATAGAAGAAAAAGAAGAAGAAGAAAGAAAAGGAAGACAAATAAGTGGAAGACAGTAAAGGAGGAGGTGAAAAGAGGTTAGGAGGAACAGGAGGAAAAAGAAGGAGGAAAATAAGGAGTAAAAAGGAGGATGAGGAGGGAGAGGAGGTGGAAAAGCAAAAAGGAGTTAGGAAAAGGAAACAGGAAAAGGGGAAGAAGAAGAAGATGAAGAAGGAGGAGGAGGAAGAGGAAGAAGAAAGAGGAAAATAAGGAGAAAAAGGAGGACGAGGGGGGAGAAGTCAGTGGAAAAGCAAGAAAGGGAGCAAAAAGGGAAGAACAAAGAAGAAGGAAGAGGAGAAAAGGGAGGAAATAGGAGAAGGAAAATAAGGAGAAGGTTAAAAAGTAAGAAGGGAAAGAAGAAGAAACAGGAAAAAGGGAAAGAAGAAGAAGAAGGATTAGGAGGAGGAGGAGGGGTAAAAGAAGAACAAGAAGAAGAGGAAATAAAAAAGGAGGGAAGGATATCATCGTTTATTTATTCAGCGTTTCAGTTACAAACATTAAAACGGGTCACATAAAGAGTATAAGAAAAAATACAAAAGTGATCAAGTACAAATGATCAAAAATATAGCAGAAGAGATTAATAAACCAGACATACAGTAACCCGAATGAAGAAGACGAAGAGGAAGAAGAAGAAGAAGAAGAAACAAATGGGTTCCTGTTGCTGAAGCTGCCCTGTTCTATACTTTCTCAGATTCAATCACTGATATACAAAACCTCTGTTCTTCAGTCCAGATGAGCCAGTTGTTGAACACCTGTATCATTTTACAGCCTCTGTAATATAAAACCACTTTAAACAGCAGCTGAATAACCTCATCCAGAAGGTCAGAACTGTAAGAGTGAGGGATGAGACTCTATTCTGACCATCTTCCTCACGAGAAGACGAGGAGGCCAAAAGTGTGTAGACACAACTTGTCTAGCATTTCTTTTGGTATTAATAGGGAGTTTATCACTCTTTAGCGCTACACCCCTAGGAAGGCTTTACTCTAGACGTTGGAACATTGATTGAGCATTAGTGAGATCAGGTACTGATGTTGGATGATCAGTTCTGGATCACTCTGACTCTAAGGAACTGGATGGAGCTCCATCACTCCAGAGAACACAGCACCACTGCTCAACAGCCCAATGCTGGGGGGCTTTATATTCCCAAATGTATTTTATTTGTGTGGATATATATCATTGAATCCTTTTTCATTGCGTGATGTACAATGAAAACTACTGCAAGGCCAAAGTACAGAATCTGTTCACTTTATTGTAACCTGCTTTGTGACAGGCTGATGCGCTTATGATGCATTTCATTTGCCATTTTATGATAGAATCAGACTATTTAATCCCATATTTACAAGTAATCATACATATAGATTTGGAATCATTAGAAACCCAATACATAATCAGTAAGCACTCTATTTAATTACATTTGTTTGTTCTATGGCTGGCTGAAGAGAAGATGCAGCATTATTGGTTTAAACAACCACTGGCAGCACGTGCTGATCTCTACTTTGACCTGCCGATTTCTAGCAGCTTGTGGACTTATCTGGGGAGTTTGGATATGCAAATGAGCTTAACATGGACTCTTATTGAGATTACAGTCTGCAGAGCAGATGCAGTAAGCTTGGAAAGCATCACACAATGGCTGCATGCAATAAAATCAATGCATTAGTTTTATCAGTAGATTGTCTGAGAGAACACACTTCAAATTCCACTTTAATCCAAAAAGCTGACCAAAGAAGCTGCACTATGTAAGATTTGGGGATTTGGAGACCTCTCTGGTGAAAATATGTAATTGCATGCAACGTGTAGAAGAACATTTTGTAGAGCGGGCTTTGGACCCCTTCCCCAAGCGGATGTATCAGACAATCTAAAGAGAATTGCAAGTGAACTTAATCTAAAATTTAGCCTATTATCTACGATCGTCTTCATGAGTATAATCTTTGATTTTGAGGCCTAAACATCGAGACAGACCTTCTTTTTCAGTCATTATGTGACATTAATCCATAAAGATGGATTATGTGGTGTGAAAAGACACCCAAAGCCTCTGACTTTTAAATAATTATTTTGAGGCATCATAGGGCAAGTCACAGCAGCACACACTCACCATATTTAAGCACATTTTTTATTCTCCTGACACATAAGAGATATTGGGTAAAACTTTCCTGTGAAATCCCAGTACATCTGCAGAATCTTCTGACCTAGCTGATCACTACACAGCAAATGGACAGTGGTCATTTCTTTCTGCATCTTCTTCTTCTTTCAGCTGCTCCCTTTAGGGGTCGCCACAGCGGATCATCCGCCTCCATCTTGCCCTATCCCCTGCCTCCTCTACTTTTACACCAACCATCTCCATGTCAACCTTCACTACATCCATAAACCTTCTCTGAGGTCTACCTCTTCTCCTTCTACACGGCAGCTCCATCTCCAACATTCTTTGACCAATATATCCACTATTCCTCCTCAACACATGTCCAAACCATCTCAACCTGGCCTCTCTGGCTTTATCTCCAAACTGCTCCACCTTCACTGTCCCTCTGATCTGCTCATTTCTAATCTTGTCCAGCCTAGTCACTCCCAACGAAAATCTCAGCATCTTCATCTCCGCCACCTCCAGCTCAGCCTCCTGTCTTTTAGACAGAGCCACAGTCTCCAAACCATACATCATAGCAGGACGCACTACTCATTTCTTTCTGCATACATTTCTTAAATTTTGTTGTCTTTGGTTGTCAATTGTCAGCAGACAATCAGAGGATTCAGTCAAATAAGTAGTTTCAGCGTGTTCATCCACAATATATTCAACCTGTGTCAAAGTGAAAGTGAGAGTATCTGCTGAATTGGGAACTAAGATCACTTGATTCCAGTATAATAAATTACCAGGTTATAGTGAACAATGTAAAAATAAGGCAGAAACTTAATTAATCAAAGATTCATTGTGGTTACAGAATAATTCATAGTAGCTACTGAATAATTCATAGTAGATCTTGAATAATTCATGGTTAGAAGTTACATAGTGGCAAGCACTCCCAAATTCTTCTGGGAAATATGCCTTTATGATAGAGAAGAGTAGATAGGTGACCAAACGTACAAATGGCAGGGCACCTACCACTGAATACTCATATATATTATATATGTGTATTTATGGCCAGCATAACAATAGATTCATTTTAAATGGCACATTAACAGCAAGTACTGTGTAATATGTATACAGTTTATTCTGTAGTTTATTCTGTATTTATTGCCTTTTGTCTATTTATTATATTGTCTATTTATTGTTCACTTATTGGGTATATACCATGGTTATGAACACTATGTATGGTTATAAATGCTATGTATGGTTATGAACATTATGTATGGTTATGAGCACTGTGTATGGTTATACACACTGCATGGTTATGAACACTGCATAGTTACAAACATTATATATGGTTATTAACACTGTGTATGGTAATGAAGACTGTGTACAGTCATAAACACCATGCATAGTTATGAACACTGTGTATAGTTATGAACACTATGTATGTTTATGAACACTATGTATGCTTATGAACACTATGTATGGTTATAAACGCAATGTATATATATATATATATATATATATATATAGTCTATTTTACTCTGTACTCCTCTATCACATATGCATGTACTTATAGAAATCTTGAACTACCACTAAGTACTAAACATTTAGCATTCAATTCTGAGTAAGTTCTATTGTACATACCTCATGCTTTTCATATAGTTACTAAGTTTGTGCAAAGTATGTACCATAAATGTATTTCATATACACATACATGTATTTCAAGTACTTCATATTTATCTAATAAATGTTAGTTACTTACCATACCACAAAATAAAGTGATACTGAAAATTAAATTGGTTACTTTTAGTTGTTCATTCAAAGCATAGCTACACAAAATTTCTTGTCATAGGCCCAAACCCATTTCATCCCTCGTCCCTACCACTTAGCCCTTAGCTCTCCATTTTGCCTGTTCACTCCTAGGGGTAGGGTGTCCCGATTTTTGTTGAGATAGATAGGTAGGACAAAGTGTTAGAGCTACATGACTCTCCAAACAGAGGTTTTCAGAGGCACAATCCAAATGGAGTGTTATGAGAAAAACTGGCAAGATGGCCGTGCATTTGCATTTAATGTTGTTTCAATGTATTACGATCATTTCCTTCATAACAATCATAGAAATAGCATATATTTTGATATTGAGCTAACAGCATGCTAATGTCTTGGTAGCAACATTTCCGGTGCCACCTTAAATAGCCGAGCAGTACAGACGCCTGAAACTCCAGAATGTACCTACTGCTCCATTTATGGTAGAACAGAAAAATTCCACTGAGAAGCTGCCAAACAGTTGACTTCAGCTTCATATCATCAAATAATCAGGGGAGGGCAATAATAAATAATTATCACACCCCCCATATTTAAAAGCATATGATTCCCTAAATGTAACTAAAGCGCAGTAGTGAGGCTGCTGAACTTTACCCTCCTTTAATATCACTGCAGACTACCAGGTTCATCTACAGAGCACCACTAGTAGCCTGTTAATAAAGTAATGCTCTTTTTCATTTGAGGGTCCCATTATGTAGCAGAAGATTTCAACCACCACCACTGTAATTCAGTTCTGAGGAACAAGGTGACACTCGAAAACAAGGGGTAATGGTAAAAATAAGAAATGCAATTGGGCCTAAGACCAGTCAGAACAAGCTCTTTGGCACAAAATCACTCACATATTAGTTTCTAAAGAGTTATCAAATCCTTCATACTAGTTATTGAATAATAAGTTTAAGCTCTTTCTGTGAAAGTTGTGGAGGAGGGCGCAGTCGCAGTGCCTCCATCAACATTAGAGCTCCATCAGTGCAGCAATCGCTCCACCATTAGTGTTCATTTGGCAGAACCCAGGGGAGGAGGCCGAGCACATCAGCCACTCTGTCCAGGACCATGATGAATGGATGTGCTTCAGCGCCAGACATACACTACACTCTAATCATACACACACATCACTCCTGCTAGGTGGGGCTGGGCAGCGGGGTCAAACAAGGCCAAAATATATGGTGCTGTAAATTTACAGTGTTTATTTTTCAGTGAAATTCTGGTTTGTGAATTTACAGGATCATACTGTGAAAGATTGGTCATTAAAAGCAGAGCATTGCTTTACAGTAACATAACAGCAATGCCATGCATAGTGGAACAGTATATAGTACATCAATGTGAAGCAAATATATAGTGTGTTACACAGGTTCTTCCAGTAAATATTTTAAAGTACTTCATTGTATATATGCTGTACTGTTATTTATAGACAGATATGGTAGAACAGAAAAATTCCACTGAGAAGCTGCCAAACAGTTGACTTCAGTTTCATATCACCAAATAATCAGGGGTGGGCAATAATAAATAACTATCAATGTAACTAAAGCCCAGCAGTGATAGATAGATAGATAGATAGATAGATAGATAGATAGATAGATAGATAGATAGATAGATAGATAGATAGATAGATAGATAGATAGATAGATAGATAGATAGATACTTTATTGTTATTTATACAATAACAACTCTGCTAATAAATTATTGTAAACTGTACTTTTGTCATTTGTCTCAGTGCAAAAAGAAGAACATAGACTCCTCAGTATAGTAAATTGTGCACTGTCATTCAAAACAAACTCATTTATATATAAAAAAACAAACAAAAACAACATCCCTTTTGAATCCTTATGTGTCACTGAATCTATACCTATGATGGTGGCCAGTTCGGGTCAATATATAGGGGACTTTCCAGGAGAGTGTTGAGCCCCGAATGAGGTCATGCTACATGTTATTCTAGCTGTTGATAGAGTCATGAGAGCATTCAATTTATTGAGGATCTGTCAGAGGTAGCAGCCTGAAGGCATGGGGGAATTAGGTTAGCTGTGAATGAAAACACAGTTAATGCATTTTTTTGTAGTGTTTCCACAAGTGAATGTCAGCCCCTTGTGTTTTTTTCTGAAGATTCCATTGTGAAAATTAAATTAAAAAAAAAACAACAACTTTGTTTATGAATGTCATTGACTTCACTTGACCTTTGCTTCTGTTCCACTGCAGATGGTGCTGATGGGGAAAAAACAACAGCATGATGCCCAAATGCTCTTCACAGACACTGTTAGAGCACTTTATAGACTCTAAAGAGAGCTGCATGTAAGGTTCCAGAAATATTGAATAAAATAACAAAAAACACCTTTTGGTGAGTAATATTTGAAAAGTATAATTGAAAAGCAAAAATAGAGATACAATGTTTTGGTCTGACAGCAGTTATGTGCAAATGTGTGTATATATGTAACATATGTATAAATAAATGTATGCATACACACACACACACAAACACACACACACACACATATATAGGAGACAAAGGAAACCCTGAGGGGACAAAGGAGACCCTGAGGAGCAGCTGAAATCCTTTACAGAGAAGAGGTTAAAAGAAGAGTTGACTAGTAGTAAACATGCCCCCGTCCCAACTTTTTTGGAATGTGTTGTTGGCATCAAATTCAAAATGGGCATATATTTTTCAAAAAAACAATAACATTTGTCAGTTTCACCATGTGATATGTTATCTTTGGGCTAGTTTCCTTTTAAAATATGCTTTACATGATTTGCATATCATTGTTTGCTATTTTTATATACATTTTGCAGGGTGTCTCAACTTTTTTGGAAATGTAATTTTTGGCTTGTAAATATCTTCACTACTCATCCAGTGATACAAACATATCATGGCAAAATATGCTTCAGTATTTCAGGTACAGCTCTGGCAGCTTATGTACTGCATGAGTCACCTCCTTTTCTCCCTGTGGATCTGCACTCTATATATATATATATATAAAACCTTCAGTCATCCATTCATTAGATGTACATAATTTCCACAAAATATGTTACATCAACACTATTGTTGCAAAAAGTACGCAAACAAAGTACACTTTTCAATTGAACTCTGTGTAATTTGCACTGGGGATGGTGTGAGAGAGCAAGAGGTTGTGGGGAAGACACTAAAATGTACAAGTTGATTACTAATTAGTCTAATAATGTTTTCCAATCCAGAAGATAGAAACAGCATAACATAGCTGCTTGATACAAACATTACAGGATACCTGGGTTGACCTCACTAAGACTAATTTTTGCCGTTGCCAGAGCTTTAATTTTGCCCCAAGAATCAGCTAGCCACTACAGCTAACATTATCTATGTAATGTATAAATTTACCTGCATGTGCATGGGTTCCAACTCTGCAGTGTCCATCTCCCTCACCTTCCCACACTCATGTCTCTGAAGCTAAAAGTACACACTTGGATGATGCAATAAAGGCCTGGTGTTAAAACCTCTGTTCTTCTGAGCCCAGTTTTAGTAGATGATGTCTGCTGAGTGGCTCACACTGTCCTCACCTTGACGCTGGGCGTGCTCCAGTGTGTATCCCCCTCAGTGGCGGCGGCAGGCCCGTCAGCATTAGTTAGAGCTGATTCTGGGCTAATTCCCTGCTTTGACACAGCCTTCATGCATTACTAAAGCACAAAGGCAAGGCATGCGCACAGAAACGAGACCCAGCCAGCTGAAAATCGACTGTAACTTCTTCTTTTTCTTGTTTGCATTGAAGGTTTTTTTAAATATATGAGGAGTGCCATGGATTTAACCTTTCTTCAAGCTTTTGAACCCCACTTCATAGAGCACCTTTAGTATTTGTAACTCCATTTTCCTACCAGTAGAAGTTTTTTTTTTTTAAGATTGATGATAGAACTTTATCAATGGACACTTTCACTCTTACTTTTTTAATTATAACATGATTTAGAGAAAAGATGTAGAACGCCCACAACTACATACAGCAGAATTTAAAAGACATAAACAATAATCACGTTCATCGCTGTGAGTTTTTCAAAGAAATCTGCAGGAATATTTTTCCACGCCTACAAAGTTCAGTCTTAGAAGTTGGTTTTGCATTGTCTAATTTAACCACCCCTATAAGTGATCAAACATGTTCAGTGATGTCGGTCAGTCTATTAGTGTCATTATTCATAGCTCAAACAAGACTAGGAAACAATACTATTAATAATATTGCAAATTTCATTTTAGTTGCTAAGTCTGAAAGTGCTTTACAGAAGAAGATAACCACAATTAAACGCTAAAATAATGAGAAAGTCAAAAGAATGAAATAAGTATGATTGTAAAAAGGAAATGAAGGTACAAATGGAGAAGCGTCTGCCAAGCCAGGCTGTTCAGAAGACTCGCAGGATACTGTAGAGCAACATGAAGAAGCAGAACCACACCCACAGAGATAAAACACTCATTAAACACCGCTCTCTCAGTGGCTACGCCACAGCAAAAAGAAAAACAACATGAAGCTCCTACTGAGAGGAAGAAGAGCAACAATCTCTCATTTTTTTCTGCCAAAAGTGTTGCCTAGCAACCTTCTCTCTGTCTGATTTTAGCTCTGTCCCATTTGCAAAGGACGGTGCCAGGCCTGCGAACTTCCACCACTGCCTATATTCAAAAGCAGCACCCATATGAAACAAACAGTAACAGTCATGTTGACCAAGTATTGGACAAACATCAAACATTTCATATATATATATATATATATATATATATATATATATATATATATATATATATATATATATATATATATATATATGTGTGTGTGTGTGTGTGTGTGTGTGTGTGTGTGTGTGTGTGTGTGTATATATAAACTGCAAAATAGCACACGGATAGTATAGAATGCACCAACCCTGTACTTCCACTCACTGGCCATTTTTTTAGGAACAGCCACCATATACTTCTGCTAACTGACCACTTAGTATATATATATACCAAAAGCTAACGATCTCTGCCTTAAAAACATAACGTTCCCTCTTCCATGTTTTCCTCCATAACGTCATAACATGTCCAAAGCGTGCCATAGCCACACCCTGCATCCGCACAGGCAGGATATGAAAAGAAAATGCTTCTCAGCTCAACATAATAGAATGGATCTCTAATTGTGTTAAGGCCAGTAATGCTGAAATCTGATAGAGAGCACTACAATCACTCCTCATTTTCATCTTCTCCTGATATCTGCAGGAGATAGAGGCAGCTTAGCAACACTGTGTTACACAGCAGAGTAATATCCTGAAAATACTGACTTTTTGCTTGATAATCTTTTAATCACATCTTTTAAAGAACATTAGTTCCGTAATGAGACAGTGATTAAAGCATTATTAGTCTTTTCACTCCCGCCACTGCAGAAGAAAAAACAGCTGTTATAGAGTTTGTATCTGTATTATTGTCTACATTAAAGCTGCAAGTTATTTATGCACGATTTTCCATGTTTCAACTCTCCTGCTGTATTGTTTTCCTCACTGCTTTTGTTTCACTGGTAATTCAGAAGCTGTCTTGAGGTTAAACTCTGCTCATGCACTGTGTGGGTGTTTCACTCTGACTCATTTCACTTAGCTTTTGTGGTTCTGTCCATGAGAGAGCATGCTATGGAGAATAAAGTTGTCCTCGGTGCAATGAGGAAAAAAACTGCACAACATGATTGTTTTCCTTCGTATCAGAAAGACGAGCTTGTGGCCACTGTATGAGACTCACTGGTTATCCCCATATCCCTCACTGGTTATGGCCAAAGTTTTATTACACACTTCTACAACCTAAGAATAGCCCAGCCAGCACTGAAGTCTTAGCATGTAACATGCCTGGAAACAAAGGGGTTAAATTGCAACAGATATACACTTACATTAACATTTATAGTTTGTCTCAGTGTTCTTGTGCTTATCTGTGTGAGTGCACATTATACATTAGCACACAGTGACTCCCCGATTACCCCACACAGTGACTCCCCGATTACCCCCACACTGGTACATAGTCCAATTATTCTTAGATGCCCCCCACTGATTCTCTGCCATATGTGGTGGAATAAGAAATGGAGCCGACTCAAAAGTTTCTGGAATTGAACAGCCCTACTTAACACCTCGACACCATTTAAAACAAATGTGTGATGCACTTAGCACAGTGCTAATTAATGGCTATAGGTTTTCACTGCTTAGTAGCTGCATTCGCATCATTGCAGTCCAAAACACAAGAAACAAACTTCACACCAAACATGTCTTGACTAATTTGACTACATTTGGGATAACCAGAAAATTGGTGTTAATTATGGCTTTAAAATATGTTTATCTAAACCCGAAATGAAAGCCAAAGCGGTCGACTCCTTTCTGCGGTAGCTGTCGGACCACCCTATGTTTTGTTTCGCATCACTTCAACCTGTCGATGTGTTTCATTTACGCCTGTGGAGAGCTGTGTACAGTGCCTACACGAGGACACTCATGACAGTCCATCTGCTGCTGCATTATATTACCGTCCAGGCCGAGGCCCAGACCTGATAGATCTGTGTGAAGTGGAGTGAATTGAACTGCAGCCCAGGCTTCAGGCTTTTTGCTGGATGTATTAAGAGAGTTTGCTTATGGAGAGTATGCTACACCAACACATAATTCTGCTGGGTGGACCGCAGACATCCATTAAAGACTGTTACAACAAGTCAGCACAGCTTTAACATAGCACAAGCAGCTGTTTTAATTAAGTGTGTTGGACGTTTCAGGCTTATTTATGGCCATAACTGGCACTGTGGGCAGTCGCTATTGTGGTCAGCTAATTAGAAGAAAAGCTTAAAAGGGCTGAACATGAATTCACAATTCAGGCTGCTGTGTCTCAAGAGGAAGACATTTGTGTGACAAATGACTTGCAAAGTATTGTTCAGTATCATTAGTTCAATTTGTTTATCTAAGACATTTTCTTGAGTGATGTGTAACTAAGGCTGAGGCAGACACTCACATGTTTGTGCACGGCTGAATGCAGGGCCATCTCTTCATGTAAATCCCATGCATCAAACACAAGCTCCACGACACAATCCTCTCCGGCCCAAAGAAGCATTTCCATTTTCCAGTAGCCCATTTCACAGTGCACTGCACTACATTTCCCAGCATGCACTGCAACGTAATGTGCAATCCAACTCTCCTACCCCAACAACAGTCACTGGGACAGCAGTGACACCTCAGTTCTACACAATTTCACATCAGTCATATCACCAAACAAACTAGCTGCATTTCAGTTACAGTTCAACAAATACACTACAGTACATACATTACATACATATAGTATGTACAATATACACTTAATATTGGCATAACAGCTTAGAAATTCAGCCCAAGTTTAAATGAAATTGCAGCAAAGAAAAGATGCCAGGGTTCTAGTTCAAGCAAATAGATCTTTTTAAGAGACTGAGCTCCTGAGGACATTTTAATGTTGAATATATCGTGTATTCATATAATATTTCAAGGTCTACTACAAGTGTCTATATTTTAATGTTGAAGCTTTTGTGTGTTTTGCTCAGGTTATAGCAATAAAAACACAGGTTAAGTAAAAAACACAGTAAAAAAAGGTTTGTCAGTTCAACGTAAGAGTTGAGTATGTGTTTGAAGTAGTTTATTCCTATTACTCTTACTATTCTTCCCATTATTATTATTATTATATAGTGCTGTTAAGTCAGTCCCGACTCCAGCCGGTAGTGTTTCTCCAGAACAGCCTGTTTTATATTTGAGTCTTTATTCAACTCAAATAAATTCTTTAAAAAAACAACAACATTCATTTTCTAGTTCTAAGACTGAATGAACGAATCCACACAGGCAGATTTAACTGACCACTGGTTTAAACAAGAACCAAGTTAGCTAAGGCTAAATTAGACTCATGTCTGCTCAGCATGGAGCAATCATGCTGCATCAGGTTTTCATTTGAATGCTTCTTCCATGCAACACTATGTTTCTGCTTTTAAAATCATTAATATAAGTCTAAGCTGATTTCATAGAGCTAATGATGGATATCCAAGCCAGTGTCTGGTGGGTGAAGCCAGTCCACCTATCAAATGTACATTTTAGCAGCAGACAAAAGAAAAAAAAGATTTTGCAGGCCTGATTTAAAGATAAATGGTAAATATTTGACAGGTTTTATGTGGCCTGTGGACCGGTAGTTTCAGGGTGCGTTTACACCTGCCGTGCTTGTTCCAAACCTTCAGACTTTTCAGTTTGATCCGAACCAAAATAGCAGCAAAGGACCAAAATTTGGTCTGGCCAAAAGTGGTGGTCTCGGTCTGGATCAAACTGAGCCATGGTTTGGTTTGTTTGCAGGGTGAAAACACTTTCTTTGAATGGTTCAGACTTTCTGACCAATTCCAGGAAGCTGAGGCAAGCTATCATCACCCTTTAAACAATAAAAGAAGAAAAAGAACTGGGAGAAAAGTGAAAACCGAGCCATGGTAGCACACAGGCAAAGGAGAAGAGCAAATATTTAATTGGAACTTGATCCAACAAAAAGTTAACTTAAAAAGAAACTCATATCTTAATGTCTGAGATGGTGAGACAGAGTACGTCCTTTTTCTCCATTCAAAAAGAAAAGACCATCTGATGAAGCTGACAACACTGCAGCGTCAGACGCTCCTCTACAGCCAAATCAGTGTTAAGTATAGGGAGAAGAAGCAAGCATACTCATTCATGTTCAAGCATTTGGAAATGCGATGTGTTCCCAAACTTTTGATGGACAGTGCAGGATAACTCATTTCTCCTGCTGTAGCCTCTGATGGTCTGGTTGAGTCAATTAATTAGAAATTAAGTGACAGGGGAGCAGAAGGATCCTTTAATTGGGGCTGAACCGCACTTTGGTTCTGTAATGAAAATACACAAGGATTTAACACAATTAAAAGCGTATTAGGAGCACTAAATCTCAAGGAAACGCCAAATTCAATCAGATGGAGCGGAAAACTGTGATGTATCCAAGCGAAGAAACAAGCTAGTTAGAGTTTCTGTTAGTTTTTCTACATTTTTAGCACTGATGTTCCTGACTTTGCAGAGAAATAAAAGAGAAACTGTTGCTCCTAAAACGGAAAAAGCAAAACCACTTTTTTCCAGTTCCTGTGGTTAACATTAAGGTTAAGCTTGGAAAAATTCTTACTACATATAGATGCATAATACTATTATTATGTACAAGTGTTTATAAGTACTGTACTGTAAAAGCTTTCTTGCCGGTAAAGTTTGTTTTTACTTTCTTTTTACTTTAATTTAAAAACACGTTACATCTTTAGAATAATTGCAATCAAGCATAAATAAAACATTGGGCTCCAGATTTCTTGTGGTTGCCTTCAGCTGTCACATAGGTTCCACTTTAACAATTGAATATAAAGATTTATTGATTAAACAAATCAGGTATTGATAACTACAAGTAATGCTGAGTAAAAATATTGGCACACATAAAATCACTACTTAGTAGTGTTAATACTATTTGTATATAAATAATAGTTTTACTGTCATTACTGTCAGAAAATAAAACTTTGTATCTCCAAAAAAGTAACTTTACAGTGGAATGGAAAATATATCTAAGTTAGATGACAGTGACAGTTTTAGCAATACATATGGGAACATGTTTCTGCACGTCCTGACACTGTATGAAAACAAGCATGTGTGTGTGTGATCTCATACCTGTACTTAGCCTTCTTTTTCCAGAATTAAGCAGCAATGCATCTTTAATTCATCAGCACCGCACTTCAGCTAGATTAGACTATTTTAAAGTGGGATGCTCTTAAGAGTTTGAGGGCATAATGAATTGAAAACGCATCAGGGTGGACGCTGAGAGGTGGGTGGAGTGATGATGGAGGAGAAGAACGGGCAGGAGAAGCTTCCGTCTCATACGATTATCACTTAATGCCAAAGTTAATAGTGTTTACGGTAAGAGGAGGCATCCCTATCGTTTATCGGTGAACGGTACAGCCTTTTTCCCACAGTGAACTCTCTCACCTGCAAAGTCTCTATACCGTAACAAATGTGGGTTCTTAAAACTTCAAAGTAAGTAAGTGAGATTGCTCTAAAACATGAATCCAACAGAACGTTTAGCACTTAAGTCATACGTTATCAATTCTGAACTTTCAGTCTATACTACATTTGTATCTGTCAGTAAAAGAGAAGAATGTTCCCATTTCCCATGTGCCTTGAGCACTTATTTTGCCAGAAGGTGAAAAAACAAGTTGAGTTTAGTGTAAAGGCTGGGCAGTTCATCTCACTGTTGCATTTTCATGGAAACACAAAGTTCCAGGAAGAAAGACATTACCAGAATCATTACCGCTGGAGCAGCTCATCAGAGGACCACATCCAGCTCATATGTGGTAACTCCACACCACTGTGGTTCTTCCATCCATTCACAAACTCTATTTACTACAGCAAAAGTAGAAGTAGCTTATGATTAACTTAATAGAAGTAAAAGTCCAGCTTTTAAACCACTTGAACTAAAGCATTAAAGTACTTACATACTAAATGCACTTAAGTAAGAGTAAAAGTACATTCTATACCCTCCAGATAGTCTGCAGTATCACCACTGACCGAACAAAACTTTGTAAAGTGGCAAATTTATAGAAGAAGAAAAAAAAAATTCTCAAATGAATGTGCACTCCTGGGCCCAAAAGATGAGGCAATATATGTTTTTTACTGATGGTTTTGACTGGTCAGAGTCCAGATTTGAACCCCATAGAGAAATATTTAGTCTCACATTCAACATAAACAAACTTGGCAATGTTTTTCAACTGATTGACGCCATCAGTGCTGAGTGGAAAACTACTGACTTTCTTTCTTTTTCTCAAATTTGCGCTCAAGACACCAACATTTAAAGCTCTCTCATACTACGTTATTTTATCTATCAGTTTAATGGTTTGTTGGTAAGACCATTAAAAGCTTAATGTTTTGTCATTTTGGCCCAGGAGTGTAAAGTTATGTAACCAGATTTTATTTTATTTTCATTTGCAAATAAGTTAACACATCCTCTACAGAGAACACACTTCTATTTGCCAAATTTACTATATGGTAAAATAGGTTGAGTTCAGTAAATAAACAGTGACTGTGCTAAAGTGTGTTCTCTGTGGATTATTTTCAAAATCCATACAGTGTAGAATTAGAGTGTGCCCAAACATTTGCACACATCTATATGTATATATTTACATAGTTGTGTGCAAACGACCACAGTTAATGTGGTAGTTTGACTGACGAGTGTATTCTGTCTAAGAATAATATATTTCATAATAATCTAAGAATAATTATATTTTATATACTAAAAGCCAACAATTGGTGGTTTCCACATAAGATTCACTAAACTTTCAAATTTGCACAGTTAACAAGGTGTTGGAAAACATCACAGGAGTGAAAGGTAGGACATATTTCATTGTTTTGGAGCAAAATGTCTAGATCTACAAAAGTGTAATTATTCAGGTAAAATAAAAACATTCAAACGTGGCTCTGGTAAAAGCAGAGTGAAAGTGCCCTGCTCATCTGTGCTTTGATTAGGTCTCCCTTCATCCACATCATTACATCAGTAAGAAAGGCATAATGCTTTTAAACCCTGCTGGAGCTGGATGTTTTACCCAGGTTGATTGTGTTGACCAACAAGATCCGTGTTTTAATCCAGTATGAATCTGCAGTGTATGTAGTTTGACAGTCTGGCACTAATAATTATGGAGTGATTTTAACCCAGTATGAATCTGCATTGTGTGGTTTTTACAGTCTGACTGTAATAATTGTGGAGTGATTTTAATCCAGTATAAACCAGCAGTGTGTTTAGATTTTACAGTTTAATGGAATGACAAATCCTACTAACTGACATGGTGAGGTGGGGTGTTGTTATTGTTATTGAGTCCTGTGATGGAATGTTGACATGAACATCCAGGCTATGACCTCTCAGTTCGAGCTCTCTGAGGGAACTTTGAAAATTTACATACTTTATCCAGAACTAATTGACCAATCAGTCCCAACATGTTGCATTACACAACAACATGCTTTAATACATCGTTGGAGTGTCACTGGTCATTAATATGTTTGCTGACATGCTACTGATGTGAGGGAAGGCACAAACTGCATCAGAGTGAAATGAGGACAGTTGTGTGTATGTGTATGCTAAGTTGATGAGTGTTGTTGAGTGAAAGTAGAGCAGCAGTAGTGTGTTCTGTTATTAAAGAGGAGATTTCTCTGCTGGACCCAAATGAGCGGAAAATTCCCAATTACGCTGATGTGATTACCCACCTCCGCACATCCTCCACAATTACCGTACGCCTGTCCCCGCCGATAACTCGCTGCATTCGTAACGGTGTGTTTACACTTTGCCAGGCCAGGGACCACTCTTAGGAAATGGAGTGGGAGGGGAGAAATTTTTTCTCAGTGATAGTCCGAGCTGAAAAGTGTCTTCACTGTCTCTGGAGTAACAACATCTGATATACAGCACTGAGTACTTTACGACAGTGCATCAGAAAACAAAATTAAAATCAACATTAAGACATCTCAGACAACATTAAGACAACTTGCTTGCAAGTTTCCACGCCAAGAAAGGGATTTTGATTCTGAATCTGAAGATAAAAGAAAAACAGATTATCCACTGACTGCATCTCATATGGCACCCTATTACTTAAGTAGTGCACTATATACATTGTGAATTATTTGATTATTAGCTTCTACACTGAAATAGTGTACTAACAGAGAGCAGTTCAGCCATGGACTGGCCATAGGCTGGGATTTAGCCACTTGCTGCACATATACTGTAGGTCTAAAAGTAGACACCTCATCTAAGGTTTCTTCTGAAGTGAAGGGTATTAATAGGGAGTTTTTACCACTTTGTTGCAGTAACAGCCTCTACTCTTCTGGGAAGGCTTAACTGTAGATGTTGGAACATTGCTGTGAGGATTTGCATTCAGCCACAAGAGCATTAGTAACTCCAACTTGCAGCTCATCCCAAAGGTGTTGGATGGAGCTCCATTATTCCAGAGAACACAGTTCCACTGCTCCACAGCCCAGTGTTGAGCAGAGCATCCCATTCTATTGGTCAGTGCTTTTCTATGGAGATTACACATATGACATGAGCACAATTAAACACCCATGCCAGCAATCAGTGCACAAAGTAGCTGAATTCACTCATTTGAAGGGTTATTTTTGGGTATACAATGTACAGTCCATTGATTGGCTGTAGCTCACCTCATAATAGTGAGCTGTTTGAGATCTAACTACTGGAAATAGAGAATAGATTTTTAAATTCGTTCAAAAAGTCATCTTGGTGTCTCGATAAATATCTACTGCTTGGATGACTTGGCTTTAAAGGGCCCATGTTGTGGAAAGCTACATTTTCCTTGCTTTATTTAATCAAATAAAAAAGTTTGATGGAGTAAATAAACATTACATTATTTCAAAACGTTTCACTCCCTAACCTACAAGAACAGTTTGTTTCAAATGTATTTATTCATGTCAAGAAAACCAAGACATTTACATATTTCCGCCTATAGCAGTTGAGCCCCACCCATTCACTTTGGAGATAAGAGGGGTGTTTTAGCTTGAACTGTTTTTTGACTGAGCAAAGAAAACAGGGCAATCAGGACAAAGCTTATTTACATGTATCAATCCCAAAGGCACAGTATCAAAGACAGCCTGTTTAACTTTAAGGGATAAAGAGAGGTTGGAAATGGGCATGGAAAATGAATCACAAGTGTTTTTGGCATATAACACCTCAGCAATGTCATAAATGGACCTCGGGGTAACAAATAAAAATGAGAAAAATATTGGGATATGGGCCCTTTAATGAACAGAGAGAATGATGTTGTAATGTAGCTGATGATAATGGACTTATGAAAGACATTCAGCAACATTATAACAAACTCCTCCACTTATTTATTTATTGCTTCCAGTGGACTGTGTCATAGATCTATTTCTACATGCTATAAAGATAACATACACTCCCCAGCCACTTTATCGGAAACCACTCCCTTGTAGCTCCACCTTGCTGGTGTACAGTTAGAGGCTGTACGCAGTTCGTGTTAGCCTTTCATCAGTGCTCTATTTCTGACCACAGAGCTGCTCTTGGCTGGATATTTTTAGGTAGCGGTCCACTCTCTACCTAGCAGTGACACTGATGTGTGACCTCAGCTCATTGCTTTCTGTAATGAACCCAAGCAATGCATGTACAGCAGTGCTTGAGCACACAGGGCTAAATGTGTGACATCATTAAGACAGTAAAAACCCTGCCAGTTTTAAGAAACATTGTTCTTTAATTGATTTATTTCATGCAAGCCATAGCAAGGCACTGATATTCTCCAGTATAAATATGTTGTTGTAAGCAAAAATTTGATGTTTTATTGACACACCCCCTGCAGAGGACAATTGTTCAGTTTAACTTATGGGCATGTCCGACATAAATTCCACAAATAAATAGAAATTGCGCAATACAATGTGCACTTTCACTTTCATTAAAATATGTAATATTTAACCCATCATAACATGTTGGGTGATATGATATCTAACATCAAAACCACATTAATTGTAATCTGCCTTAGATGATGATGTACTAAAATGTGGCTGTTGAGCTGCACTGGTTAAATGTGTTTGAAGTGAGGGTGGACTTGGGGGGCATCACACTGTGCTGCTGCAGCAGGTAGATATCACACCATACCAGTGTATGTTTCAGGGCACAGAGATGTGAGAAGATGTTTTAAGTTGTGGGTGCTGAAATTAAAAGTATTATATACGTACGTGATGGGAATCCAAAATGATTTGGCTTTTTTATTGTGTTTAATAAATTCAAAGCACAGGAAGTTATTATGTTTTTTTTGTTGGGTTTTTTTTGCTATGCTATTGTTACACCCCCCGTGGTGTACGGGATGGGACATAACAGTTATGCGACCCTGGGGTTAGTAGGGCCTAGATCAAATCTGGGTAACAGGATACAGAAGACACGATGAGACACTGTGCTCAGCTTGAGCTCTCAGATTCATCTGAGAACATTCTCCTGTTGCCCACCTAAGCCACAGTCTAGCACCCGCCCCCTGGCACAGCTCCCTCTACAGGACTGGAGGCATCACATTACAGTACAGTAACCCATACAAAAACCCAAAACAACATAAGTATAAAATATATGTAAAATAAATAATTACTTAAATGTGATCACACTTTAAGGGGGTCACACTATCAATTTAATATATTTCATCGTGTATGTAGAAAGCATTAAACAGATGATTCAGTGTCGATTGTCTACATATTTTGTGTTGTGTCTATTGTATTTTGTGATGTCACATTGTGTTTGTTTTATGATAGTAATAACAGAATGGAAATAAGCTCTAAGGCTAATCCTATGTTTATCCTCTGAGATTTTAATGTGAGTGATGGCTGCAGCGCAGTATTATATACATTTTAATCATCAAATAAATTTATTTATTCATTCACTCAAAAAGTCCAAGCAACATTTGTCATTTTATGATATGAGGCCCATAATGGAGGTAAGCTCTAGATCTCCAGACTTCATCCTCAGTGATTTAAATCTCTATAATTACTGCTGTGTAGCATTATATATGTGTCAACCAGACACTTCATTAAGTCCACCCCCTTGATTCTATACTTAATGTCCATATCAGCTCTACTTATCATATAGGAGCACTTTGTAGTTTTACAATTACAGACTGTAGACCATCTGTTTCTCTCTGTACTTTGCTACCTAGTTCTTCAGGGATTAGGTCAGAACCCCACAGAGCAGGTGTTATTTGGGTGGCGGATCACTCAGCACTGCAGTGAAACTGACATGGTGGTGGTGTGTTAGTGTGTACTGCAACTGAATGTCAAATCAATTTAAGTATAATTCTGTCATATTTCAACAACATTTATTGTTAGTTTCTCTTTTTAGAGCACACCATGTGAAATAACTTCCCTTTGACTCACTTTCTTCTCCAACTGCTATTTCTCTCCTCGTCCCTCCGCTGTGTGTGCGTCACTCACTTGAGTTTCAGTGCTCAGCATAATGCACAGATCTGATGAGCTGAGTAGCATCGCGTGTGATTTTTACAACGCATGCTATTGGTCTGTGAGTTTCCCGACCGCTAAAGCAGGTCTGTATAGGACAGCGTCTGGGTCCAGACTCAGAACGCAGCGCATCTATTAGTTACCTCTGCTCTAGTCCTTCATTTGTGGTCACAGGACACTCTTGGCTGGATGTTTTTGGTTCTCAGTCCAGCAGTGACACTGAGGTGTCTGATCCACTCGCACCAGCACAACACACAAACACACCACCACAACCACATCAGTGTTACTGCAGTGCTGAGAATAATCCACCACCCAAATAATACCTGTTCTGTGGGGGTCCTGGCCATTTAAGAACAGGGTAAAAGGGGGCTAATAAACTGTCTGTAACTATGAAGTGCTGCTGTATGGTCAGTGGAAGTGATAAAATGGACAAGGAGTGTAGAAACAAGGAGGTGGATGGTGTATTTTAATAACAAAAAAAAAAGAATGTATCCATTCACGTCTGACTTTAACAATATTTGTCAATGAATAAAAATGGGGTCAGTATAAAAGGCGATGTCATGACTCAGTATCCTTTACCAAACTAACACAGTTTGCATATATGAAGACTCAGCACAGACTATCTCTTTGTATTGAGATGCTGATTTGAGTATTAATGTGGACCATCCTAAAGGGCCGGTATGAGAAAGATTATTTATCTTAACCAAAGGTGGTTCCACCTATTAAGCACTTATATTTTTAAGAAACTGTCAGAGAGTCTGGTAAAAGAAATGAGCCAACGTACCGATTATGGCTCTTTTCGCACTGGGACGGAATAAAAATCAAAGAGATCAGAAGGTTAATAAGAGGTTAAAGAGAGCAGGGACCTGTAATGAAAGGTTTACGGCCCTGGGCGATTTGCTGAAGGCTATAGCAAATGTTCAAGATTCATTGCTGCTACTATTAAGGGGAGAAGAGCTTTTTAACGAATCTCATACTCTCAGATTATGGAACAGTGGAACAAACCCTTTCATAGGGCTGCTTAAAAACCATCATAGGGCTGCTTAAACAGATACTGACAAAACTGACACCTACCACTCACAGGAAGATCCATTTTCTTACCTGCATATCTCACCGGCTATCCTCCATCAACACTAGACAGAGACAGCTGACATCTTTTTATCTCCCTCTTATTCATAATGCAGCTCATCCTTCAAATCTTCAAATGGGTCCTTTACAACTGACATCACATACTCTTTATTTGTAATGATAAAATTCTCAATAAATAGTCTAATAAAGACATTTAAGGTTGGATGCTAGTAGGTGAAATGGCATGCCTTGAGAGCATCAGTACAATAGTGAGTAAACAAGAAACACAGTTATTTGCTATGGCATTGCACCAGGTCCATTAGATCCTTGTTGTTGACAAGCCTTGCTGAATTCTGGCAAAAAGGGTGCTTAATCAGAGAAAGAACACCACAGGCACGCTCCAACACAAGCATTAGAAAATGCTGCACTAAAGAACTCCACACTCTACATACAGTTGCTGACAGACCACAGTGATTCACTTATATTCACTTTAGCATTGCTGAAGTGTCCTTGAGCCCACATTACCGATGCCACTAAAAAATATCAATGCCTATGAGTGTAAAGGCATAAACATATTTTTCTAAAGGGAGCAATTCAGCAGTCCATCATCTCTAACAGACTGTCACATACAGTACTGTGCAAAAATTAGAGACCTGCCTAGGTTTATTAAATTTCCAGTCAAAACAAACAATTTGTTGTTAAGGAGAGGTCTCTGAGAACACTCGAAATAAGATGATCCACTCATGATGAACGAAAAGGTCAAAGAAAAAAAAACAGCTACAGAGAAAATGTGACTTCTAACGATCACCTGCAAAGACCTGCTAGACACAAAAACTGCCCCCATCAGACAAACAGCACTTAAAGCTTTCATCTTTGAGAGAGAGGAGAAAATCAAGCTGCTTCAGATCTGAAAACAACCACAGGTGTTTCTGTCCATCCTTCCATTGTGAGAAGACAACTGAGTGCTGTGGGTCTGAAAGGATGTGCAGCTGTCAAGAAGACCTCACTGAGAAAAGGAGACGGACACAAGCTGAACAATGGACTGACCACCCCAGAGTCCAGACCTTATGACCAAACATGACTGTATGTGTTTGGATTACTTCAGAAAATGATCAACCAGCTTCTAAGACTGAACTTTGGAGGTGTAGAAAATGTCCCTGCAGATTTATTTGAAAAACTGAAAGTCTCCTGATAAGAATGAAAGCTGTATTAACGAGTGGACACAATAAATTCAGAAAAACTGATATTATATTTAGTTTCTGAGGTTCCTGTGTAATGTAAGATATATTTTCTGATATTTTTATCAGATGCTGAAAAATGAATAGTTTGTATTTAATGGCAATATTTGCTGAAAATGAAATACATGAACAGTGATCTCTGACGTTTGAGCAGTACTGTATACATATGACATTTACAGGGTGAGTGTTTGTTTGGGTGTTTCTCATAAAGTGGTCAGAGAGTGGAAGTACAAGGTGGGTGTTTCTAATAAAGAGGCCAGCAAGTGGAAGTACAAGGTGAGTGTTTCTAATAAAGAGGCCAGTGAGACAACATACAAGACAAGTGTTTCTAATAAAGTGGCCAGTAAGTGGAAGTACAAGGTGAGTGTTTCTAATAAAGTGGCCAGTAAGTGGAAGTACAAGGTCAGTGTTTCTAATAAAGTGGCCAGTGAGTTGAAGCTCAAGGTGGGTATTTTTAATAATGTGGCCAGTGAACGTATTTACACAATGGTGTTCATTTCCAGTGTTACACCAGGCAGAATTTTTTCTATTTTTTCTTTTTCGCACATCTAGTTGAGCTCATGAAGGGCTTGATAATTAACTGATGAGTGGAATCAGGTGTGGTGAGAGTCGTGTTGCTAAGCTATGCCATGGGGCCTTGAGGCCGCCAAGAAGATTTATTCTCTTTTTTTCAGTCTCTGTTTAGTGGCCAAGTGAGACGACGACGAAAAGAGCAAAACGTGAAGGCATGATGGGAACCGCAGAGTAGTGCACTTCTTAGTGGGTTATGCAAATGAGCTTGTGCCATGGATTGCTCATTAATCATTCCTAAGCATGGTGTCTGAGGTCAGATAGCTGCTGTGGCTCTTTTTTCTTCTCCATATTCTCCCATATGTGGTTATATGACACATAATCTAAGCCCATATCCCCATCCCTAAGACATGCTTCAGGGCCGGTTTATCCATATGAATGAATCTTTGGTTTTTCTATTAGATTTCCTCACATTCATTCAATACTGAAGTGCATAGTCGTTGGCGAGCGGTCATACAGCAAGGCGATCCAATGCGTTTGGTGTTAAATGACTATCTGTTCATGTTTACTCTGGCTTGCTATCTGTTTTCCACTCTCTGTGAGCATGGTCTAGCTCAGCAAAGTTCTGCTGCTCCAATCTGTGAAGCCAGAAAAGCAATCAAGAGACTGGCTGCTGGGTTCAAAACAAGATAGATGACACAAAACTCACCACAACATGGTAAGAACTGAAGACGACATTATCTCAGCACTTCAGTTTCAGCATCTCTCTTTTACCTTCCCTCGCTCTCGCTCCCAACATGCCATAAATTTCCCAAAGCTATCGATCTGCTGACTTTTTTGTTGTTCTTTCTGAGGAAGTAGCATACAGGAGAAGCACGAGAAGCTTCCTTCCAGGTCCATGCATAATGGCAGTCGTCTAATGGAGAGTACCTGAAGGAAGCCACTTTCCATCCTCCATCTCCTGCTCAGCCATCAATTAGGCCATTCTGCTGCAGAGCTCGTTAGCGTTCCTGCACTTCTGAAGGGCCTCAGGGCCAGTGTCCAGCACTGCCCCCTTTTTTTTTCCATGGACGTTCATGCGTAGGGCACTTAAGGGAATTACAGGAGAAGCAGAGTCAATCAAAGAATCCATACACATCTTCTTACCATGAGAAAGCACTGCTTATATCATTAAAAGCACATCAATTAAAGAAGCCCTTTAGTCACCCACTGAGCCGCAGCAGAGGGCACTCAAAACCTAATGGTGAACAGGTTGATATGCAGAAGCGGAAAGTGGAGAATTAGCTGCAAAGAAACTAGTAATTTGGCCATCTTTTCACCTTTAAAAGTAATATGTGTAATAAAATTATATGTATTACCTTTTCTTGAGTTGATTTCCAGTAAAGTATACAACTCAGAGATTTTAGTTTTAGTAATTGCTACAGAGTAAAAACAATAAAAGTAATTTTTTTACAACTTCTAACCTGAGGAACCAATTACATGGCTAGCACATTACAAATCTTAGCTAAATGGCGGCTTTAGACTTTTTTTATTATCTTTTTATTTTGTTCTTTCAGAGTAGAAAGCAACCCTGCTCTTTATTAGATTTAAAGTTGTTGCTTGTATGTTTTATTGTAAGCGGGCTTGCTAGCTAACTTTGCTAATATAAGATAGCATTGAAAGTAATCTCTACCATAGATGTAAATCTGTAAAACAATAAGTTTAACTTTCACAATTTGGGAAGTATATGGCCATATAAGCATGGGATTGTTTTTTTACTATTAAATTTACTTTTATGATTATTGTTATTACTTTTTTAACATTTGATGCTTTTACAATCCAATTTTTTGGCTCTATTGTAAACAATGGTGGATGAAGTACACAAATCATGTACTTGAGTTAAAGTAGAGATATCGAAGGTAAAATATCACTCCAGTAAAAGTAAGAGTTCCTCCCTTTAGACCTCCACTTGAGTAAAAGTACAAAAGTATTTGTCTTCAAATGTACTTAAGTATCGAAAGTAAAAGTATTAAAAGATTAATCATGACTTTTATGTCCTATTACCATTTCTGTAACAAGCGTCCCTCTTGATAAACAATCTTTTAATAGAATGACATTAATTAATCTGACACTGATGTCTATTAAAATGATCACAAAACACTGAAGGCAAACAGTTTTCATTAGGCAGAACTGAGTAGCTCTGAAATAACTTTTTAATAACAAGCCAGATTTCAGTTTAAGATTTATTTGCAACTTAGTTGCAAGTTTAAGTTTAATAAAAACTTGTATGAAACAAGTTTTTATGAGTTTTCCAGATATTAAATCTGTAGATCTCTATTCATAAACACAAACTAGCAAAAACAAATTTACTATAAAATGAAAGTGTTTGTGTAAATTCAGAAAAAAGACGTCAGTCACGACTGCATATGTGTACATATTTCTATATTGTGGTCTGTTTACACAAAGTTGGGTTAGTTCACCATTTAAGTTAGCCTTACGTTGAACCGTGTGCTTGCACAGGGTCAGTATGTCCAAAAGTTTAACCTCTCAAGCTCAAAACAAAGTGCGCACTGTGTCCTGATTGGTGTTTTTGCTTCATGCTTCTTTTATTTTTACATGTTACGTGTTTATACACACATAAGCCAAAGGGAATGACAGATTTTGCTAAATGAAGTGGTAGTGATATTTGACTTTGAAATGAAATGGAGTGAAAGTAAAAAGTCGCCCAAAATGGAAATACTTCAGTAAAGTACCGATACACAAAAAAGCTACTTAAGTACAGTAACGAATTACATTTGCTTAGGTACTGTCCACCACTGATTGTAAATGAGAGTCTCCCTCAGTATATTCTGAGTTTAAATAAAGCTTGATACATTGGTACATGCTCCTGGATGTCACCATGCAGATTAAGTTAGAAGTCAGAGATATTGGGTTGGTTTATTAATGAATACAACCTGACATTTTCCTCTGACAGACACTGACTTTGACCCTTGTTTTTTTTAATATGAATATGTCTCTGATCACGCCTGCCTGTGGTTGTGCTTAGTTTTGGACTGCCCCAAATAAAGCCATCTCAAACCAGCAACTGACCTACATTCCTCCAACATCACGATAAGATCCTTTAACTTATGGGCCAGATATTTTTACTTGTTTTAAACAAGGATTAAGCACTCAGTAATTGACATTGTCTGCCAATGTACTGAGAATTTTACTTACAAAAAGTATTTGAAATAACTATAAAACAAAATGAATGAGTCATATAATCTTATAATCTTCCAACAGCCCTCTCAAAATAAGAAACATTTGACAGTTAGACTAGATTTGAGACAATCTCACTCGCAAAGTTGTCATTTTACTAGACAAACCTTCAGGCATCCGCTTGTTTTGACTGATGAACTATTTGGAATAATGGGAGATAAAGTTTGGGGCATGAGGGGGTTGTATATTTAATTGATACTGGGTTGTTAGCATGTGGTTTACGTAATTTTGTATTGTGTTCCTGTTTTTAATATTAGTCATATGTTCACCTGCCCAGGAACTACAGATGGTAAATTATGTTATTCTACCTCTGGTACAAAGCGTCTCTTCTCGTTTGAGACGAATGTTTTTTTGTGCATGGCCCCAGACCAAAGAAACGTTATAAAAAAGTAACTGAAAGTACATTTCTGGCTGAATTCTTATTTTAAATTTTCACTGAAGCACTCTTTCCTTCCTTGTAAATGCATTTCACTACCTTTTGAGCCTAATATTCATTTTGGATACCAAGTAAAAACCCATGACAAGAGCTTATTGACATTAAAAGACAGCACAGGATGTTCTTTCTGGCGTTCAAAGCCGGCTGTCAGCTCTATTAGACGCGGCGGCGTGGAATAGCAGGCCTTCTCTGCCCGGCGTCAGTCGCAGGCAGAGCCGTGTGTATGGTCAGAGGTTGAGAAGGGAGATTAATTGGCTTGTGAATAGATTCCTCATTATGGAACGCAATAGGGGGGAGCCTGCTCATGGCCCTTTCGTGACACATTGATCTACCTGATTAACAGAGCTAATAAGAGTTTGTCGTGCTTCGGCCTGTCAGCTGGGGCATTACCACCTCCCTCAATTGCATCAGACGGCAGGGGATACACAGGCCCTAAATATATGTGGTTTGAAGAGCTGCCTGAACAAAGCTAGCTTATTAAGCCCAAAACACACTAACCCAGAGTTCCTCAACAATGACAAATAATCCACTGTGTTCACAGCTAGCTGTCAGATGTGCAGATAATGATCCATTGTGAATGCCATCAACGCCATTGAAATACATAAGAAGCCAGAGAAAAGGAGCTGAGATGAGCTAAGGTATCTAGAGTAAGAGTGCAGTATTCTGTACTGTGCTTTGGTACTTTGTGTTTCATTAGTTATTGCAGTGTAACAGATGTGTCATTGAAAAATGTTTAAAAAGTGTTTTTTATTACACAGTTAGTAAAAGTTGAACGTATATGCAAAGCTGTACTCCTACGTTAGCTAGCTAGTTAGCCAAAATGCTGACTTTACCATGTATCATGTCATCATCTGTATAGTTAGGTGTAAGTAGGGAGTCATTTCTGTGGCTCAAGGAATCCATGCATGCCACTGTATTGACGATTTGACTGTTAATAAACTGTTACACAATCTCAGTGAGATACTCGGCATCATTAGCTAACTGTCTTCCAGCCTTTGGTCTGGTGAGTGTCTTTGTACATACCAGGAATTTGTCTATGGTTACAGTCACTGAAACTTGTGCTGTTCCCGCATCTCAAAATAAGACTTATTTTCTTAAAATTTTGTCCTACTATATTGAAAGAATGACTTATTATCTTTAAATAATTATTTCATTCTTCATCATTTAGACTTACTGTTTTGAATTGGTGCCTTGTTTTCTTCAGGTCCTCTTACTATGTCAAAAGAATGACCTATTTAGAATTGATTACTTATTTTCATGAAATGTTGACATACTACATGAAAACAATAAGTATAACAAAATATTGATTTATTTTTATGTCATTTAAAAAACTTTAAAATAATGGCTTATGATCCCAAAACAACGCTTTTCTTACAGTTTGACTTACTATGTCAAAATTAAACATTTATCTCATAATATCTGCTTACTTTGTTGAAATTCAATAACTCATTCATTCAAAATAGTATTATAGGGTCCCACCAATGGCTCGCACGACTCTACACTGTTAGAAATAAAGGTTCTGTGCAGGAATCAAGGAACAAACAATGTAAATGCACCCTCATAGGTATAATAGTGGTTTTAAGGTCCGATCGTTCACCTTAAGTACGTTTTTCCAGGTGAAAAGTATGTATTTGTACGTTTTCATAATCTAAACAGAACAATAATATAACAATCCTGGAGACGAGACAGGGTGTGTGGAGTCACACGGCCATCATAGAAAATATAGGGAGCAGGGAGGCATTTGAGATTCTGCCCCTGCAGGAGAAGAGGGACACCGCTGGATTGGTGCTAAATAACACTCTTGGGGTAACACTTTATTTGAAGGCTACCTACATAAGGGCTTTATGATGCATTTATAAGCACTGAATAATGTGTTTATGAAGCACTACTTGAACATTTATTAAGTGCTTATGTCGGTTCTCGCAACCTGACATAAGATGTTTTATGAAATAAATGACATTGTACTGACATTGACATTGGACATAATAAGAATAAACGTTGAACATATTTACAGCACTAAACATATTTAAACCCTATACATAATTGCATCAATCATCTTGTCCACGCCATGGAGCGAAGAGGGGGTGGTTTCCAGGCATATTTAACCTGATATCAGTACAATGATCTTAAGAATGCTGACATATATAGTCATGTATAGTGTTTTAAATATGTTTAGTGCTGTAAATATGTTCAACGTTTATTCATATTATGTCAGTACAATGTCATTTATTTCATAAAACATCTTATGTCAGGTTGGGAGAACCGACATAAGCACTTAATAAATGTTCAAGTAGTGCTTCATAAACACATTATTCAGTGCTTATGAATGCGTCATTAAGTTCTTATGTAGGTAGCCTTCAAATAAAGTGTTACCACTCTTGGTGGTAATTTGCTGACTGAAAAGTGCTTATAAAGCGAAGGTTTTTGCATTAAACAGTGCTGTGTTCATTGTTATAGGACAGAAAGTTGAAAAATTCTTGAAATGACTGCAATACACAGCGATGGAGGGCTGAACATTCTCCTCATTCAGCGAAATATGGCAGCGTGCCAAGAATATTATACTCAAACTACATTTCTTGACAGAATACTTGTTCATGTCAATTGTTATTATTAATAATAATAATCGATAAAATGGTGGGTTTTTTATGAAACTTTATTTTGGCAGCTGTTTTATGAACACAATAAATCATTTGAGGCTGTGCGTTGCCATGATTTTATCACAGGGAAAAGAGTTTTAGGCACTTCGCTTCACGCTGCCTAAGAATACCCTTCCCGCAGGAACACACGGCCCCTCATGGCTAATTGCTTTATTAATAATAACTCAAAATCTTAAGGAAATAAATCATTATTTGGAGACAATACTTAAAAAAAGTAAGTCATTATTTTCAGTAAAAATTGGAAAAAATTGGCACCATATGAAAAAGAGATGTACACATATCTGTCCCAGAGCAACTGGACTTTACTCTTTCCTTCAAGATCTAGCCATGTAGAGACTCCTGAAGCACTGCTTTACAAGGTGGGTCAGTGTGTTTACAACAGATGCTTCCTTCTTTTATTTTGTCTGCAGTGTCTCTTTAGTTGGTAAGGCTTCCTATTCAGTTTTAATTCAGAAATAACCCACTTAGAAAGGGAGTGACAATAAATAAATCATGTGTGACAATAAATCTCCTTGAAAAGCCTTCAGAAGGGGAGAAGCCATGTTTGCAACAATCTAGGAGCTCTAGTCTCAGTGGATATACAGACTGTGTGTAGGAGGCATTTAGAATCACTCTCAGTCAATGGAGAATGAAACCATTTGTCAGGCGTGTCAGAGGAGTCCTATGCTTGAGAGTATTGATATATCAATAAAACCTCTGTTTCTATACCCAGATCCTCTATTTCAGCCACTACTACTCTATTGCAGGCTTTGGCCACCCTGCAAAACCGCAATGTAAGTGATTCTCTGCTCTTCAGCACCAATGGAAACAGGATTAGAAGCCAAACAATTTTCTATTGACCAAGTAAGACTTTAAAAATTGTCCACATTGAGACTAACTTGCTTTAGTCTGATAGGACACACCCAGATGCCTAGTTTAGATCATTGACAGTGGTTTCCATGAAGCGTGGTACGCTCAGAAGAGACTGAGGCTTTGTCCACATGTATCTGGATATTATTACATACATGCACTTGTAAAATAAGTATTCAGAGCTTAAATATTTACCATGATTATGTTGCATAAGCACTTAATAAATGTTCAAGTAGTGCTTCATAAACACATTATTCAGTGCTTATGAATGCGTCATTAAGTTCTTATGTAGGTAGCCTTCAAATAAAGTGTTACCACTCTTGGTGGTAATTTGCTGACTGAAAAGTGCTTATAAAGCGAAGGTTTTTGCATTAAACAGTGCTGTGTTCATTGTTATAGGACAGAAAGTTGAAAAATTCTTGAAATGACTGCAATACACAGCGATGGAGGGCTGAACATTCTCCTCATTCAGCGAAATATGGCAGCGTGCCAAGAATATTATACTCAAACTACATTTCTTGACAGAATACTTGTTCATGTCAATTGTTATTATTAATAATAATAATCGATAAAATGGTGGGTTTTTTATGAAACTTTATTTTGGCAGCTGTTTTATGAACACAATAAATCATTTGAGGCTGTGCGTTGCCATGATTTTATCACAGGGAAAAGAGTTTTAGGCACTTCGCTTCACGCTGCCTAAGAATACCCTTCCCGCAGGAACACACGGCCCCTCATGGCTAATTGCTTTATTAATAATAACTCAAAATCTTAAGGAAATAAATCATTATTTGGAGACAATACTTAAAAAAAGTAAGTCATTATTTTCAGTAAAAATTGGAAAAAATTGGCACCATATGAAAAAGAGATGTACACATATCTGTCCCAGAGCAACTGGACTTTACTCTTTCCTTCAAGATCTAGCCATGTAGAGACTCCTGAAGCACTGCTTTACAAGGTGGGTCAGTGTGTTTACAACAGATGCTTCCTTCTTTTATTTTGTCTGCAGTGTCTCTTTAGTTGGTAAGGCTTCCTATTCAGTTTTAATTCAGAAATAACCCACTTAGAAAGGGAGTGACAATAAATAAATCATGTGTGACAATAAATCTCCTTGAAAAGCCTTCAGAAGGGGAGAAGCCATGTTTGCAACAATCTAGGAGCTCTAGTCTCAGTGGATATACAGACTGTGTGTAGGAGGCATTTAGAATCACTCTCAGTCAATGGAGAATGAAACCATTTGTCAGGCGTGTCAGAGGAGTCCTATGCTTGAGAGTATTGATATATCAATAAAACCTCTGTTTCTATACCCAGATCCTCTATTTCAGCCACTACTACTCTATTGCAGGCTTTGGCCACCCTGCAAAACCGCAATGTAAGTGATTCTCTGCTCTTCAGCACCAATGGAAACAGGATTAGAAGCCAAACAATTTTCTATTGACCAAGTAAGACTTTAAAAATTGTCCACATTGAGACTAACTTGCTTTAGTCTGATAGGACACACCCAGATGCCTAGTTTAGATCATTGACAGTGGTTTCCATGAAGCGTGGTACGCTCAGAAGAGACTGAGGCTTTGTCCACATGTATCTGGATATTATTACATACATGCACTTGTAAAATAAGTATTCAGAGCTTAAATATTTACCATGATTATGTTGCGTTCTATTGAAACCCAAGGCATTAATTGAGATAGTAATAAACTAAATATGTCCTAAATCATTATTTATATAGTGTTGTTTATTGGGAGTTGTCTCGAAATTCTAATCCATAAATTTGCACTTATTCAAACAATATTTCCTTTTTATTTGTTTTTAACATGAACTTGAAATATTTAGGTTCATGGTGAGCTAAATTTTTAAACATAAAAACATAAAACTTTATCAATGAAGTGGTGTCCCACATGTTCATATCACTACCCAAACAAAGAGTTTTAGTTTGTAGGTGGGGTCTGATTTTAGCCACGCCTCATTTTAGAGCAGGAAGTGAGGCTGCATCCCTGTCCCTCATGGCCACATGGCGAACGGATGTTGATCCCATTGTTTTGTACTAAATGTGGTCCAACGTCAAGAATTGTCACTACCGAAACACACTTTCCTGTGTTTTAATAAAATACATTATACTTTTATGTGTGTACCGCTGTTCAAAGCTGTATTGGTTAGTCATGTACTGGCTAGCATTTTTGAGTTCTGCTTAAAACGAGCTAAAATTGTCACCATCAAAACAGCCACTACTGAAACACTTGGTAAGGTTTTAAAAGCGTTATCAATGTTTTGTCGGGCACAAAACGAAATGTTCAGTCAACACAATAAAGGTATAGCGTCACTCAAAGCAAAAATATTTTGAAGTCCAAGTCAGTTAAAAGTCCCAAATGTGTTGCAGTTCTGACTGCACAGTTCAGAAAAAGGATCCATTTTGGAATGAAAGTCTTCATTTACAAGCAAAAGTGTATCTACAGGTTTAACAGTGTGTACAGGTAGAACAATTCTGTGAATGTGGTGATTTCACCATCCACGTTTTTAGAGGTTTAACAATATACATGGTTCACTGTAACTATAGTGTATTGAAGATCCTGTGAAAACTGAAGCGGACTGTGGGTGCCTGGTCCTGTATATCAGCAGTGGCAGCGTTAATGGAAGTGCTAAAGAGAGCTACAGTCTTCCACTTCTTATGCAGGCTCAGACAGGAGCTTCAATGGCCACACTTCGCTTGTTTCGCTCTTTTTTTCTCCTTGAATGGGAGTTATTTCAGTGACAGCTATTGTTTTCTTTCTAAAGCCCTGCCAACAAAACAGCAGCATAGACAGCAGCTACAGTGAAAGCATCGCCTGCCTGTTGGTGAGGAACTTTTTTTGGGTCCATTAACTCGGAATGAAGCATCTCAACATGGACAAAGGCCATTCAGAAAAGGGCAAAGGTCACAGGCCACTCATTATTTTTTCATAACCCTTTCTGTGGAAAAGCCGTTGATGCCACTCATCCATCCCATGAGAACTGAAGACATCACTGCTCCATAAAAAGCCTTTGTGTTGTATGTACAGGTTAGGCTTAGTCATTAGCTGGTTTCTCCAGAATAAATACACTATGTGGAAAAGCATTTGGACACCTAAACATCACAGAGCTTTTATGACATCCCATTCTAAATCTATAGGCATTTATATAGAGTTGGTTCCTCTTTGCTGCTATAACAGCTGCCCCTCTTCTGGGAAGCTTTCTACAAGATTTTGGAGTGTCAGTTGAAATTTTGCCCATTCATTCAGAAGAGCACTCGTGAGGTCAGACACTGATGCTGGACAAGAGGGCCTGGCTCGCTCTGATGGGGTTGGGGTCAGGGCTCTGTGAAGGCCAGTCAAGTTCTTCCACATCAAACTCACCCAGGCATGCCTTTGCGCACTGGGGCTCAGTCATGCTGGAACAGGAAAGGGTTTTCCCCATTCCCACAAAGTTGAAAAACAACCCCATAGCATTATCCCTACTCCACCAAACTTTAGAAGTTGGCATAATGCAGTCAGGCAGGTAATGTTCTCCTGGCATTCATTAAAGCTACAGTCATCCATCAGGCTGCCAGATAGAGAAGTGTATTCTGTCGTCACTCCACAGAAAACATTTCCACAGCTTCAGAGTCCAGTGATGACATGCTTTACACCATCCATCTACATTTGACATTGTGCTTGTTGATGATAGGCTTTCATGCAACTGCTCAGTCATTGAAAACTTATACCATGAAGCTCCCTGCACACAGTTTTTGCGGTAATGTTAATGCCAGAGGAGGTTTGGAACTGCAGTTATTAAGTCATTGGAGACGTTTATGCATTTTGTGCCTCAGTACTCTGTGACCCGCTCTAAATTTACCTGGTCTGACATTTTGTGGCTGAGTTGCTGTGGTTCCTAAACACTTCTACTGTTCAATAATAACACTGACAGTTGACTGTGGAAAATCTAGGAAGAAATTTTGCATACATCTCACATTGTTTCACAAATGTTCATAAAGGCAGACTGCATGGCTTGGTGCTTGATTTTATACTCTTGTGGCAATGAGACTGAATGAAACACTTGAATTCAATGATAAAGAGGTGTGTCCCAATACTTTGTCCATATAGTGTATGCAGTAGGTTATGCAGGCTACTTATTGGTGGAAGTGCATATAAGCAAATGGGTACACAAGTGGACCACAATCAAGGTTTATAATAATATACAAAGAGAGAGAGAGAGAGAGAGAGAGAGATGAGTATTCTGCTGCAGTACTCAATAATGGGTCACCAAAGACAGTAAGGTAGGGAGAGAGACAGATGGAAGGATGAGTGAGTAAGAAAGGCAGAGGAAGGAGGAGAAGAGGAATACAGCCGAGGTGATGAAAAAGAGAGTGAGTGAGCAAGAGAGAGAGAGAGAGAGAGAGAGAGAGAGAGAGAGAGAACGAGAGAGAGGAATTGAGATGCATGTAGAACAGAAGCTGTTCTATGCTGATTATTCAGGTGCAGTTTCAGCAGATTATTTATTTATTTATTTATTTAATCTATCCTCTACTGGGTTTCATAACTACCATGTCTTTCTATGTGCATCATCACTGTTTGTTTTCTTTCCTGCACTTGTTCAGACCTCAGAGCCACTGCAGCAGCATCACTGTCTCTGACACTTTCTCTGAGCTCAGTCCCTAAAGAGAGAGAGAGAGAGAGAGAGAGAGAGAGAGAGAGAGAACACAGAGCGAGAGAAAGACAGAACACAGAGAGAGTGAGAGAGAGAACTGAAAGAAAGAGAGAGAAATGGGACAGAGAGAGAGAGCGAGAGTGAGAGAGAGAATCAATGCGAGGAGAGAGAACAGAAAGAGAGAACAGAAAAAAGAACGGAAGAGAGAAATGGAGACAGAGAGAGAGAGAGAACAAGAAAGAGCAGAGAGAGAGGGAGAGAGACCACAGATAAAGAGCGTGCAGGTCGGGAATAAGAGAGAAAGTGGAAAGGAAGAGAACAAGAGAGAAGGAAGACAGAAAGAGAAATACAGAGAAGAAAAGGAGACAAAAGAAGAGAGAGAGATGGTAGAGCTGCCTAAAATAACGGAGCAAACATGTTACGTGGCCATGAAATATGCAGACATGTAATTACTTATAGGTGCAGAGAGCAAAAGAGAAAATGAGAGATAAATAGAAGATCGAGAGAGTGAGAAAAGAGAGAGAGAGCAGCCCTCACCACTACCACCACCCCCCCAAGGGGGGAGAGATTCAGCATCAGTCTGGCCCACAGCTGATGCGGATGCTGATTCTGAGAATTAGCCGCCAGCTGAGAGAGAGTCTGCACACAGAGAGCAGCAGAGGAGACATTTATCTGTGATCACCACATTACGCTGAGATTATAATGCAGCTTTTCTGCTTTATCTCCCACTAGTAAATAGAATTTGCACGCACAATCTACCAGATAAGCTTCCGAGAGCGGCGTTCATTTGCACCACAGGCCAGAAAGATGGAAACAAGCAGTGATATCAGGTTTAACAAATATTTTACAGCCATGCCAATTTGCTTGCAGTCAGCGTGTTTGTCGCCTTCAAGTTCCCCCAAAGCAGTTTGTTAAAGATTATTCCACTGGTGTCGCAGTGGTGTACTTTCAGGCTGGCTTTACATGGTGAAACTTTCAAGCAGCTCGTTGCATGCTGTGATTTGCATGCAACATAAATTCCTTGCAACTTCATAGTAATTTCAACCCCCATTTAAATCCCCACAGCACATGTAACTACTCCCCGTGTCTCAAATCTTCTGATTGACTCAGACTCTGAGTTTAGTGCTGATAATCAGAAATTTACAGCTAAATACATGTAAAAACGATTCAAAATGCAGTCACTCCCGGAACAATTAGGCTACACACTGGGTGGAGAAAGATGTGATAGAGGGCAGTGTTCCAAATCCACCACAGTGAGTGCACTTAAAACCTTCCATCCAAATCACACAAACAGGCCCTAAAACACATTTTGACAGATAAATAACAATAAACATGACAAATCTTGTCACAAAATGAATCATAGTTAGCTGTCTTTTACTTTACATTTATTTTGAGTATTAAAAATATCTGATATGAAATATGCAGCTCTATTTGTAATTAAAATAAAGCCTGTCTTGCTGTGTTTCACAGTTTTAGCACTCAGCATGAAACCAAGAGGACAGAAAATCAACAAAAAACATGACTCCCTTATGATAGTTGTTTTTGCTTGCAATGACCAATAGAATGAATCACCATGAATCACAACTTCTGAAAAGGTATCGGAGGCGCAACTTGTTTTCAAAATCTCTATAAACAAAATGTTTGACAAAAAATTAGCCAAATTCATGAAGATCTCAAATTTCCATTTCAAATAATGGCGTATCCGAGTAGCCCAGGGTCTCCTGAAAACAACATATGGCATAAGTTGCATACAACACTTTTGATTACTACACTAATTATCCAAACTAGCACCTCATAGTTTAGATACACTGTATCGTTTTCAGTATAAAGTCATTCGCAAGATGTTATTTACATATTTACATCATTTTATCATCTATGTATGGTTTTCCATCTATTTTCTCATTATACCAGCAGGGGGCTCAATTCCATAACAGATCTGCCCCCGGTGGGCGAGTTTGGCACACAGCAGGCTCATTCTGCATCTGCTCTTTCTTCTGACAAGTAGCCCTAGTATCTAAAAACACTTTGCAACATCTTTTTTGTCAAACGTTTGATATGAGCTCCCCCGCTTTTTATCCGTCAGCTGGCTCTAAACATTGAAGAGTCAGAGAGTCTCAGTCTAATGTGATTCAGAAGGCCTGCTATGGAGTAGTTGTGGGTATCAATAGACTGTTAAAGCTCAATCAGTGAGTTTTTGTGTTTCACGCCAAAGAGAGAGTTTGAGGGGAGCTGTAGTAGCATTATGAGAAGTTATATGATTTCTCCAGTGCTGTATAATACATCTTTCATAATCTAGTATCTTTTTTCCCAGTAATAATGCTCTTGCACATTGTTGTAATCTGTAATACTTGTATGGCTGAAGAACCATCATATATATACACACACACACACACATATATATATATATATATATATATATATATATATATATATATATATATATATATATATATATATATATATATATAAACCCTTTCATCATGCAAAGGGATCTTTGAGTGCTCATGGTTCTGTGTAGAACCACTATCTTTACTAAAGAAGCCTTGAAGAACTTTTTAAGAGCACATATCAGCTTATTTTTACTGTTAAGGTAGGCTGCTCTTGTAAATGAAGTTAATTGGTCATATTAGGATCCTGCTACAGGTGGCTTATGCAAGTAGGACGGTGTAATAAACCTTCAATAAGCAGTTTTAAAAGTTTAAAAAGCTTAAATACGCCACTTGCTGGGAGTTTCTTCTGGGAATTGGAGCAGCAGGAGTCAGTCACTTTATGTGAGGGAGGGGAACGCAAGTAGCTGATGCATACATATTGCAAACTCTGGTGAAAACTACATAGCACTGCTTTTGGAACTAAACTTCATATCTCCAAAATGGTAACTTTACAGGAGAAGGAAAGAACCATCTTTATTTTTAATGTAAGCCAATGGAACCAGAATTTTTTCCAAGTCATTTTGGGCCGTTTCTTTTGATTCATTCATCATGAAATCTACACCCAATGTGAAGGAGAACAGACCTTTTCAAATTATGTCAAAAACTGAAACTTCTGCGAGATAACACTTAAATATAATAGAAGAAATCAATGAAAAAGGGTGAAGAGGGTCTTTAAGGAAACATTGTTACAATATAAATACAAGAATAAATTCACTGTTAATGCAATAAAAAAACTTTATTTGCACAACTGCACAGTAGAAACCTGTATTTACATTAATAATAAAATACATACTTATGCCTACATATAGATAGCTTCATGTGATATACACTTGTGCCAAACAGGACTAGTAAAAAAACAGCCACTGACAGTGTCCATCTTCTGGTCTATCAAAGATAAACAAATGTTCATAGCTTTAGCTGTGTTGTTGGTGATTGGCTGGGATACGCATATAAATAATACTTAATTATAATCTTAATTATATTGAATAAGAGTTTGCTCCCTTGGCTGTGATTTTAGTTTTGGGCTTTAATCCAGAGACCACCCGGCAGCAGTGTGAGAGCCCACAGGCAGGTGTCCTAGGATCAGCGGGTCAGAGTGGACTTGAGGGTCATGCTGACACTGGACCTGCATTTCTCCATCTTTAGGTCGGAAATGGTCCTCTACTGCTTCTTACCTGCACATATTAGAGAGGCCAGTTTGTAAGAACGCATTATGAAGGATGCAGGAAATAATCAATTCAGATTTGGAGGAAATGTAGGGACTCGCCTTTGGATTTCCTTTGGGTTTTTTTCTTAAGCCTATCAGTCAGGGTTCTAACCCAGACACTTTTTGTCGGAAGAGGTGCACAGAGTTTTTTGTCCTTTCTCGTGACAAACCTGTAAATAATAAGATATTTTTAGAAACTTTCACCATGCACACGATTTATAACTCTTACAAATCAGCCTCATGATGATCGTGTATAATATGAACACCAAAAAAATGCTAGATTTGCAAATTGAAAAATCTTAAATGAAACAGTATTTCCCATTACAAGATTATTCAATCTATTCTAGACATTTTTTATCATGACATCAAGTGAAATAATCTTACTACATCTGCGTATTTTGTTCAGAAAATGCTTAGAACACCTAATTGAAAACTGTGCCAACTGGATTTTGTTGTCCTTTGGATCTAGACAGATTCAGCCAAGAGCGCTCTCCCACTGGTCAGGACTTCAGAAGCTGAACTGAAGGCCTCACACATTAGATTCCCAACATGATTATGAAGTGACGGAGGACTGAACCAAACGCATTTTGATTTCCAGTGGGTGGAGGCAATTTCATGAGACAGAACATTACTGTAGGCTTTCTGGAAGTTCTGAATGCATCACTGACTGTGAATACGAGCTGTGGCCTAACCAAGTTTCAGTGAGGTGTCAAAAGAGTCATAGTAAAACTGTAACATACAAGATAAAATTCCTCATAATATCTGTTACAATCTAGAACTGTCCTTATTACAACCCCAATTCCAATGAAGTTGGGACGTTGTGTAAAACATTAATAAAAACAGAATATGATGATTTGCAAATCCTTTTCAACATACGTTCAATTGAATACACTACAAAGACAAGATATTTAATGTTCAAACGGATAAATTGTTTTTTTGCAAATATTCACTCATTTGCCTGCAACACGTTCCAAAGAAGTTGGGACAAGGGCAACAAAAGACTGGGAAAGTTGAGGAATGCTCAAAAAACACCTGTTTGGAACATTCCACAGGTGAACAGGTTAATTGGAAACAGGTGAGTGTCATGACTGGGTGTAAAGGAAGCATCCCTGAAAGGCTCAGTCGTTCACAAGCAAGGATGGAGCAAGGTTCACCACTTTGTGAACAACTGCGTGAGCAAATAGTCCAACAGTTTAAGAATAACGTTTCTCAATGTGCAATTGAAAGGAATTTAGGGATTTCATCATCTACAGTCCATAATATCATCAAAAGATTCAGAGAATCTGGAGAAATCTCTGCAAGTAAGCGGCAAGACAGAAAACCAACATTGAATGCCTGTGACCTTTGATCCCTCAGGCGGCACTGCATTAAAAGCCGACATCATTCTGTAACGGATATTCCCACATGGGCTCAGGAACACTTCAGAAAACCATTGTGAGTGAACACAGTTCGTTGCTCCATCTACAAGTGCAAGTTAAAACTCTGCCATGCAAAGCGAAAGCCATATATCAACAACACCCAGAAACACTGCTGGCTTCTCTGGGCCCGAGCTCATCTGAGATGGACTGACTTCAAAATGAGTGAATATTTGCAAAAATCAATAAAGTTTATCCATTTGAACATTAAATATCTTGTCTTTGTGGTGTATTCAGTTGTATATAGGTTTCTGCAAATTATCGTATTCTGTTTTTATTTATGTTTTACACAACGTCCCAACTTCATTGGAATTGGGGTTGTAGATTAGCACTAACATACTACTAGACATCCCATAGGGGTGCTAGCAAAAAGCATTATTAAAGAGGTGTTTTTTTTTCTTGGGTTTCAACATTTAGGGCCCAAACTGAAGGCCTAACTGTAATAGTCAAGGCTCAGCTAACAAGATCACTTGATAACACTGGGTTATACAAATAAAAATGTTTAGAAATAGGCTGAATAAGCTTATAGTATCCATCCTAACAAAAACCTTAATATATATTTTGTGTAATCATACATAAACAAGATATATGTGTTGCAGTGTATATAATATATAGTAGTGATGCTGATGGTGTATGATATGTGTAATATAACTCACACTGTGGCTAGAACTCTGCAGCCCATGTCTGCTGTCTGCAAGTAGAAAGACTTCACCAGTCTGTGTGGGATGGTTTTGTCCAGAGTGGACAAACAGCAGTCTTCTCCTTCAGCTGTAGCAGACAAATAAACAGTGCATGTCAGATACATACATACATAAATACATACTTGAATGCTAGTGTGTGTGTGTGTGTGTGTGTATATATATATTAGAGCTGTTGAAGTTAACGCTTTAATAACACATTAATGCAATCTCAATTTAACAATAAAAAAAAATATTGCCATTAACACAAATTCTATTTGGCCCTGCGAGTCATCGATAGCTCATGTTGAGACTTGACCATGCGCGGCGTCTCTCATTAAGAGTAGAGGAGTAAGTTTCTGTGTTTACATGCAAAGATTTTTGCCAATCCGACTGAAAACAATCGGATTCCAGACTCAGACTGAGGTGTTTATTCTCACTCTGTTCAACAGTCTGATGAAAATCGTTTACATGCTCGCTACAAGTAATCCGATGCAAAATGACACGCCTGCGTGGAGTAGCTCTTAGAGTGAACGTTACCATGTCAGCGAACATCACGTGAAGTCCAGTCGGTGTGAGATGAGTTTCCAGTTGGCGTCTACTCACTAGCTACGTTTACATGCTGTTTACAGTGCTGTAGCTCTGTGTTATGACACTACATGTCTTTAATGAAGTCCAACTTTGTGTAATTTATTTTTGCTTGAGCAGTACTATGAAGTCCTATAGGCTGTGAGTGAATACAACTTCAGCACAATTAGTTTTATTCAGTTTTTATTTTCTTTTGTTACTCATCTGAACTGAGATACCGTAGTATGTGAGTACATGTCTTATATTTGAGACTACAGCTCCCTAATCTATTACAAATCCAATGTTGTGTTTTGTAGGTTCAGTATTACTGCCTAGTTTGTAAGTGAATAAAATTCCCTTACAGTTTTCTTTTGTCCCAGCAGTTTTGGACATAAGTACATTTAGCATAAAATGTGTTCATCATTTGAATTGTAACATTTCACTTAAAATCCTTATTTACTATAACAGTTACACAGATTTTTTAAAATTTGATTTTAAAATTATTTTGAAAAAATGTGATTAATCGCAATTAACTATACGAAATTCTGAGATTAATCACGATTAATTTTTTAATCATTTGACAGCCCTAATTATATATATATATATATATATATAGAGAGAGAGAGAGAGAGAGAGTAGGTATTATTTGGGTGGTGGATCATTCTTAGCACTGCAGTACACTGATGTGGTGGTGTGATAGTGTGTGTTGCACTGGACTGAGTGGATCAGACACAGCAGTGCTGCTGGAGTTTTTAAACACCTCAGTGTCACTGCTGGACTGAGAATAGTCCACCAACCAAAAATATCCAGCGAACAGCGTCATGTGGGCAGCATCCTGTGACCACTGATAAAGGACTAGAGGATGACCAACACAAACTGTGCAGCAGCAGATGAGCTACCGTCTCTGACTTTACATCTACGAGGTGGACTGTCAAAGTACGAGTGTCTAATAGAGTGGACAGTGAGTGCCCACAGTATTTCAAAACAAGGAGTTTGTCATAAAGTTATGCCTCACTGGTGTATATATTCATTAATATGATATGTAATATAATATCTGACATCAGTGTCTGATTTTAAAATAACAACAGTATGTCTCACCTCCTGCGTAGCACCAGCCGCAAAAGACCAAGAGCAGCAGCAGTAAAGCAGTTGTATGTGCCATCTTGCTGTTATTGACCATCCTGCCTCAGTGTGTCCGCGTTCCTCCTCGTGTGCAGACTCCACTGAGAGCGGCATCTATATATCCCTGCAGTTTAACTTTCACTTTCACACAGCCTTTTTCCTGGAAGACTCGGCCCTTTCACCCGCTTTTTTTTTTTTTAAACAGAGCAGAACTGCCTGCCAAGTGTCCCATTCATTACAACACAAAGTAAAGCTGCAGCACCTTCCATGTGATTTTGCAATGTTCTCGTCAATGTCAAAACTTCTCATGAGAAAAAAAGTCTTTGTACAAGAAAGATCTCTTACAGTCAGTGCACTGTGGCCACCCTCATGGGAATTTCACCTTTTAGGTTTGAATGGGATTGACTGTCATCAGTTTCTTAAGCACTGAATGACTGGATAGAACTTTTAAATGATTGAGATTAATGATGATCCATCTGCAAAAGCAAGAAAAGAGTGAAATAAATGTTTGATTCACACATGAAAAAAATACACTAGGACTAGGACCACAGCCATAAAATGTATAAATATTTTCTTTTCTTTCCACTTTGTAAGCGTTAACATTCGGCATTCTGATCCAGGCTGTCAATTCTGTTGTGACGTCGTTTGTTCTGCGTTTGTTTTTACAGATAATTTTAGCGCACTGAAGCTTTTGCTCAGTGCACTCTTCTATTCAATTTGAGAAAAGAATAAATAATGTTCTAGCCAGTGCAACCCAGAAGCACAAACACTGTTTAACAGCCCATTCTGCTAAAAAATAAAAGCATCACTCTATTAGCCTCTGCCTCAGCTCTGAGCTTCAAGCATTGAAAAAGCAAACAAACTACAAGCAACCATGATCTCAGATGGCCTTAGTGTTAATGTGTACATTTTCAACACCACTTTTGTTTTGATTGGTTTTTCTTGCTTTTTTTGTCTGACTTATTTACACTAATGTTGTACTAACTCCAGATGCAGTTGATCAGCAAGTACAGGTTTGGAATCCACGTTTTACTTCTTGGGTTTAGAACTGGAGCTACAATACAGCTCACATGTAGCCGTAAGTCATACTGAGCTCTAAATTAAACCGACCTAAATGAAGACCTGGGTGCATTTTGAACAGGTTGAGACAATTTTGCACTTTTTAGGAAATTATTTGGGCCATTTTGGATGACTATGAAATTCTACACCCTTGAAAACGATGGCCCGTCAAGGGTTCTTTAGTAATGCAAAAGGTTCTGTATAGAACCGGGCACATTCAAAGAACCCTTTGCATGATTAATATAACTTTTATTAATGCAAAGCCATCACACACAATTGAATGGAGTAATTCCAAAGCGTTATTTTTTCAGTATACTGAGTGTTGAATGTGTAAGAATGTATGAACAACGTCTCAGCTCCTCCACTAATAATCAATTATGGCTGCTTTGTTAATCCAAATCGCTCCTATTCAATATAATATGCAGTCATCACAAAAACAGCACAAGCAACCTCTCACATTAGAAGGAATATGGCATAGCATGACGCATTACTCTGCATCGGTCACTCAGTTCTCCTGATATTTGCTAAACAGGCAGTGAGTTGATATGGACTCAGCAGAGCGAGTGAGTGAAGTTAATGATGAACCTGGGCAGAATGTGGCAGAGATTAGGTGTGACATTTCATCACAGAGAGGAAAAACCCTGAAAGTTTTGTTTTAATTGCATCACTGGTTAATCAACAACAGTGAAGGTACAACTAGTTCTCTTGATGGATTTTTGGTTAATTAACTACATTTGTTTGTCATAAACAGACACTTGTTCAGCTCTGTCTCATTATTTACCAGCATCCCTGTAATACTTTATCTTTTCATCAATCTTAACACGTGAAGGTAGTAAGGGGGACAGTGGAGATTTTTCAAACGCTGTTAGAAAAGAAAAACATCTCACAAGTGAAAGCAACATTTTATAGTACTGTAACAGTTGCTTAAAAATGATAGAAAAGGGCAAATAAAATAGAATTTAGGTCACCGCTGGGGTCATCTGAAAGTATTTAGGAGATTTAGTCGAGTTAGGATGTTTCTGTAGTACTGTTTTCTTATCTGCAGGCAATCTTCTTCTTCTTTCGGCTGCTCCCTTTAGGGGTCGCCACAGCGGATCATCTGCCTCCATCTTGCCCTATCCACTGCCTCCTCTACTTTCACACCAACCATCTCCGTGTCCACCTTCACTACATCCATAAACCTTCTCTGAGGTCTACCTCTTCTCCTTCTGCCCTGCAGCTCCATCTCCAACATTCTTATCTGGAATCAATGGATAAGATAATAATCTTAAGAACTGTTGCTCTGTAATAGCCTTGGTCCTAAATTCAGCCCTAACTGAAGTGATTAACGAGATAAGATTTCAGACTGAAGATACTTCTACAGTCCGGCCCCTAGAGAACTAAAAGCCTACTAAGTTAATATACTCTCAAAAATAAAGGTAGTGAACTCTGGGGCAGTAAACACCCCATCAACCACCACCACCACCCCCCCTTCACTGGGGTGGTACCTTCAAGGGTACATCTCAGTAACTTTAGTCAGAGAACATAACTGTACCATAATCCATTGAAGCTATATTTTCTAAGTGGTATTAACTCCACACCCTGTATCGTCTCCAGGCTTTTTATTTTATTGTTCTGTTTAAAAATATTAGGCTATGAAAAGCTACAAATATGTATTTCTCACCTGGAAAATAATAAATGAATAACTATTCGATGTACACAATTGGACCTTAAAACCACTGATGTACCTTTGGGGGTACATTTACATTGTTTGTACCTTGATGAATAAAAAATGTACCTGCACAGAACCTTTATTTCTAACAGTGTATGGGGGCTAAACTGTACCTGACTGTAGCCAATTCGTTCTTACAAAATTTACACCTTTCTACCTTTTTTTTCCACTTTGTCTGAAGTAAAACACAGCCAGAATGTCGAAGGGGAAGGATGGATTTTTCCAGACAGTGAGAGCAGAATGTGTCCCACACTTGGACTCTTGATTTTTTAAAGGGGAACTTTATGGTGTGATTCTGAAGCTACGCTCAAATACTGAAGTCAAACAAAGCCGACAAAGGCTAACTTACTCAAGACCCGTGAAAACTTGCAGAGCGGATTTCTTCAAATGCTGGCTCCTAAAGAAAATTGCTGTTCCCTCTGTTGTATGTTCCACCACATCAACTGGAATCAAGGTAAGAAATGTTTGTGAGGGAAATAGATTGGCCCTCACTAGCCACCATATCTCTGTTGGCCATTAGCTTACAGACTGTCTAAAGTAGGCCATGCAAAAAAAAAATAACTGTCTTCCCTCATAAACTGGGAAGCAGAGTGGTTTGTTGTTGACCCCACAAATTTCCATTAGGCCCTGGCTTGTTCTGCGTCGGGGTCAGTGGTCTCTCTCTCTCTCTCTCTCTCTCTCTCCTTTTTGGCTCCCTCTTCTCAAGCCAATGCAACTCATTTGTCTATTCTGCTTCAAATCAAATTGGCTCTACAGCATTTTGGAAACATGCCTCCTCGAAGTGCTCTGCCGTCTTCCCAAAAAGATAAGAAAACTAAAAACAAACTGTAAACAAAAGCTGCTGCTAGAATTAGCCGTGTTGAACAGCTGTAGTTACAGGTTAGTAACAACAAAAGCACGTTAGCTTGCAAGCATTGATCTCTCAAGGTATCTTGAGATACATTTTATACCAAACGTTTAGGCTTAAACTTTATAACAAAACTATCATAAAACAATGTCTCAGGTCTCAAGCAACATATTTATATCCATTATGTGTGATAACAAGATGTAGCTTTTAGAGCCATTATATGCTTTGTATGTCTGGTTCCTAGTACTATAATGCTGTGCGATTTTGACTCTGTAAATTTCTCTAGAAAGGTGCATTTCACACCAAACCACTCTAAATGACTTTGTTTACATCTAAGCCATAGAATGGTTAAGTATTTTTTTGCAAAATTGGTGGAGTTCTCCTTTAATGCTTGAGATGAAGGAATCGATTATTTCAATTGACTCCCAGCCCTGTTTCAGAGTAAAACTGAAAAAGCAATCTTGAGACACCAAACGTGTCATGGCTCATCGATTACATGTAGTTTCAGAGACCAATAGAAGAGGACATACATACATGCCTCAGGCCCCTCTCTGAACACTCGCCTGGATGCTGAAAAAAAGCAGGTGGAATTTTACTGGAAGGATGAGGAAAGAGGGAATAAGGAAACAAGTCATGTTGGGAAAGAGATAAAAATGCTTCAGGTATGAAGGTATGGAGGTATGAAGCTGGAGGTGAAAGGGCAATGAAAGCGCATTAAAAATGCATTGAAACGGATTATAGTGACCTGGATGTCACAGCAGTCAGAGAAGAGGTGCTGGGAGGCACTAAAACTAAGAATAGCGCTATTCTTATTCATGCTAACTCATGCTAATTAATGCTGGTCATTGGAACGACTGTATCCTTAACACCTTAATCAATATACACATGTAGTATAGTATTACATCCCAACCCACACCAGGATTCTCAGGAGATCTATGTCAGAATTAGTGCAGAGGATGCGGTTAGTCTGATATCTGATGCTGGCTCAGGTCATCTATTCCAAGATGTTTTGTGAATAGAGAATCCGATAAGGGGAGAGATGTTGTAACAGACTGTATGTATCATGTTATGTTTCTTCGTGCGTGCTAATCCACGATCTTTTGGACCCTGACAAATACAGTCTATCTGTTGCCACATCTTTGAAGAATTATAAATGCGGGATATCGGGAAGACACTACAAATGAAAGTAAACACTGCATTGGTAGAGGGCTAAGCCTGGTTATATAGTCACTGTTTGTTTAAGTAAAAGAATAAACATCATTGGTTACTGACATGAAGTAAAAGGAAAATTACACCAACATTTCTGCATGATTTAGTTCTTTAGATCTAAACAAACTCAAAGTGATTTAGTGTGAAATGGCTCACTGTAGAGAAACTTATAGACTCAGATTTCTTTAAAGTGGTGGTGATAGGAGCCAGCGGTCACCATGTCCACAATACAAACATAGCCGTTTTATTTACAATCCAAAATGACCGGTGAATCTACACGTGTCTCCAGAGCTTTTCCATGTAATATTGTAATAAACATGAAAAATGTTGCTGTGCAAAATGTAAATAAAAACAAAACGCAATCACGTTCAAATTATTTAAACCCTATATTTAATTGAAATTAGGACAAGGACAACATATCAAATACCGAAGCTGAGAAACTGTACTGTTTTTTTAAAAATGTATGACCATTTTGAATTTGATCTAACAACATGTTTCAAAAAAGTTGGGATAAGGCAACAAAAGACTGGTAAAACTGTGTAATGCTAAAAAACAACTGGTCATTAATTGGCAACAGGTCAGCAATATGATTGGGTATAAAATTAGCATCCCAGAGAGGCTAAGTTTTTCAGAAGTAAAGATGAGCAGGAGTCCACCACTCTGTGAAAAACTGAGTGAGCAAATTTTGCAACAATTCAAGAATAATATTTCTCAACATAAAATAGCAAAAAAAACGGTACATAATAACATTAAATCTCTCAATGCAAGGGACAAGGCCAAAAACCAGTATTTGCTGGCCATGATCTTGGAGCCATCAGGGGGTACAGCATTAAAAGCAGACATTATTTATGAGAGGAAATCACTGCATGGGCTCAGAGACACTTCTAAAAACCACTGTCTGTGAAAACTGTTAATCGTGCATCCACATATGCAAGTTAAAACTCTAAAACCCAAAGAAGAAAGCGTATATATAAAGAATCCAGAAATGCTGCCACCTTCTCTGGGCCCAAGCTCATTTCAAATGAACTTAGGGAAAGTGGAAAAGTGTCCTGTGGTTCGACAAATCAACATTTGAAATTCTTTTTGGAAATCTTGGAGACTATGTGCTCCAGGCTAAAGACCACTCAGCTTGTTATCATTGCACAGTTCAAAAGCCAGTATCCATAATAAAACGGGGGAGCATTAGTGTACATGGTATGGGTGATGTATACATCTGTGAAGGCACCATTAATGCTAAATTGCCACTAATGCTTTTTCAGGGAAGTACATTATAAAATGAAAAATAGGGAAAATGAGACACTGAGCAGCTAAAATCCCATATCAAACAAGAATGGAAAAACATTTCACTTTCAAAAACTACAGTAGTCGCTCTCCTGAGTTCCCATACACTTAAAGAGTGCTGTTAACAGAAAAGGTGATGAAACACAGTGGTAAACATGCCCATTTTGGAACGTGCTGTTGGCATCTAATTCAAAATGGGAATATATTTTTCAAAAAACGGTACAATTTCTCAGTTTCAACATTCAAACATGTTGTCTTTGTACAACCCCAATTCCAATGAAGTTGGGACATTGTGTAAAACATAAATAAAAACAGAATACGATGATTTGCAAATCCTTTTCAACCTATATTCAATTGAATACACTACAAAGACAAGATATTTAATGTTCAAATGGATAAACTTTATTGCTTTTTGCAAATATTCACTCATTTTGAATTTGATGCCGGCAACATGTTCCAAAGAAGTTGGGACAGGGGCAACAAAAGACTGGGAAAGTTGAGGAATGCTCAAAAAACACCTGTTTGGAACATTCCACAGGTGAACAGGTTAATTGGAACAGGCGAGTGTCATGATTGGGTATAAAGGGAGCATCCCTGAAAGGCTCAGTCGCAAGGATGGGGCGAGGGTCACCACTTTGTGAACAACTGCGTGAGCAAATAGTCCAACAGTTTAAGAATAACGTTTCTCAACGTGCAATTGCAAGGAATTTAGGGGTTTCATCATCTACCGTCCATAATATCATCAAAAGATTCAGAGAATCTGGAGAAATCTCCGCAAGTAAGCGGCAAGGCAGAAAACCAACATTGAATGCCTGTGACCTTTGATCCCTCAGGCGGCACTGCATTAAAAACCGACATCATTCTGTCCTATTTTTATTTACATTCTGCACAGCGACCAACTTTTTTGGAAATATTGTACATTTCAAGCCAAAACCATATCACAAAACTATCAGAATAGATCAGATGCTCACAGATTAAAACACAAGGTAGAGCTTTACTTGATGTTAAGTGAATCACACAACAATTGTGGTCAAAATAGTAAAAGGTCAGAACCAAAAAGTAGCCTATCAAGAATAGGAGAATCAAGAAGAGAGGTCCAAAAACACAGTCCAGGGTCAAACACGGCAATGTAAAACAACAACAACAGAGCACAGAGGAAAAGGCAAAAGACTGGTCAGGAAAAGGCAAAAAGCTCATACACAAGTAATCAGCAATAAACAGAATGCTTGGAATGCAACCAGCGACGTTGGCAATACTTTGCAATTGAGTAAACGAAAGCCTGGGCTTATATATATACTACCTAACTGATAAAATTGAGACAGATGAGACGTAAGAAAATAAGAAAATAATTCCATGATATGGGCCCTTTAAATAAACTGGTTTTCCTTTATTGAAGAAACCGTGCTTATTTCATTACAAAATCATTGATTATTCTCATTAACTTGCTCTTTTTGTTTTTGTTTTTGTTTTTGCACATTTGCCTCACTGAATTTCCGCTTCAATAGTACACCAGAATAAACCCATGAGGCAGGTGATGCATGTGAACTTCTTGAGCCAAGTTATATTGAATTGCATCTCAATGTTTATAGCACTGGGTGAAAAAATTGAGTGCCAAGTTGTAAAGCTGCTTTATGGACACATGAGATCCCGTAACAATGGCCAGTAAAAATCCATAAGCTTTTATTTTTCAGGGCGGGTGGAATTGTGGTTGTTTTTCTGCCTGTTTGGCTCTGCCAAGTTCTTTTTCTCCATGACAGATAATAATGAACAGCTTCTTTAAACCTATATGGCCTGGCTGCTGTTCCAGTTGTTCACATTTCATGTTTACTTCTCTTTTATGGGTGATGATAAATGCATTGCAACCTTACAGTGTCGTGCCATAATATTTTTGGTAATACAGTTGAGCTTGGGCCTAATCTCTGTGTGACCTTCAACTGGTAAACAATCTGCAAGAACATTCAGGCGTATTTAAAATGACTTGTCAACCTGAAGCTTGCCTAAGGCTTAAGAATGGCAGCAGCTGGTATAATGTCTTTCAGTCAGTGCACATATTCTCTGACAATCCACAATAAACAAGTGGTAATTATGCTGCCAAGCATTTGTAAGCTTACAGGAAATTGCTCAGTGGGGTCATAGAGGGCAGCTGAAAAAGCTGCTGCATTCTCATAACTCGCTTTTTTAATTAAGATTATGGGCTGCTTTCACTGAAAAGGGGGTTTCTGAGCACAACTGGAACTTTTCAGCCTTTGTGTTCTCCTGTTTTAGTATGTTAAACATCCACAGTTTCTTCAGTTTCTGAATTTCTGTGCATTTCTGTGCAAAAAGCTTTAACCAAGCCAAGGCACTGTGGGCGATAAGTGTGCTATTGTATGTAAAACCACTACATAGCATTTAAGAAAACATAGATAAACTCAACGAGAACAAAGAGAGCACAAGTCCAGATTTTGTTTTAAATTTTTAGGTTTTCTTTTGGTCTCTATGTTCTCTGAGCACAAATGCAAGGAAAATTTGCCAAAACATTCCAAATATATGCCTTTGGCAGAGCTCAGTAACACTGAGATTAATCACTGATCATCACAATGATTTATCAGTCTACTCAGACTTTAGCAGAGCTCAGTAACACATTAATAACTGATCATCACAATGATTTAGCAGTCTACTCAGGCTTTAGCAGAGCTCAGTAACACTGAGATTAATAACTGATCATCACATTGATTTATCAGTCTACTCAGGCTTTAGCAGAGCTCAGTAACACTGAGATTAATAACTGATCATCACATTGATTTATCAGTCTACTCAGGCTTTAGCAGAGCTCAGTAACACTGAGATTAATAACTGATCATCACATTGATTTATCAGTCTACTCAGGCTTTAGCAGAGCTCAGTAACACTGAGATTAATAACTGATCATCACATTGATTTATCAGTCTACTCAGGCTTTAGCAGAGCTCAGTAACACTGAGATTAATAACTGATCATCACATTGATTTATCAGTCTACTCAGGCTTTAGCAGAGCTCAGTAACACTGAGATTAATAACTGATCATCACATTGATTTATCAGTCTACTCAGGCTTTAGCAGAGCTCAGTAACACTGAGATTAATAAATGATCATCACATTGATTTATCAGTCTACTCAGGCTTTAGCAGAGCTCAGTAACACTGAGATTAATAACTGATCATCACATTGATTTATCAGTCTACTCAGACTTTAGCAGAGCTCAGTAACACTGAGATTAATAACTGATCATCACATTGATTTATCAGTCTACTCAGGCTTTAGCAGAGCTCAGTAACACTGAGATTAATAACTGATCATCACATTGATTTATCAGTCTACTCAGACTTTAGCAGAGCTCAGTAACACTGAGATTAATAACTGATCATCACATTGATTTATCAGTCTAGCTGCCATTGCACTTGGAAGGCAGGTAATGTTAAAGCTGGGAAGCTGAATTTCACATCTGTATTTATTAGTCTCATCAGTTTTCCCAACAATAGTGGGAATTCCCAGTGTTTGTAGTATGTGGCATGCTTTGCATTGAAAGTATTTCCTTCCTTACCCCATCCTCTTCTTTTCCCATCATTCTGGTTTCATCTTTGTTTCATCCATTCCAATAAATGTTGTTCCGGAATTATCTAGCTTTTTTTTAGATTTTTTTGAAAACTGTACTCTGATTTTCTGGCTTGCCAATAGTTATATCTTGTGGAAAACACAAGAATAAACAGAAGAATATTCCACTGCTTTAGCTTGAAAAAGTCTTGGGTTGCTTTTGCAGTAAGATTTGGGTCACTGTCCATGAGAAATGAGGCTCTCTGGATTTCATGTTGAGAGTTAGCTGCAACAGATTCCAAATGCAAATGCCACACTTGAAATCAACTCTAGACCTTTAATCTGCTTACTTGAAAGTGAAATAATTAGGGAAAAACACACACTTCACCATGGAACAATCAAGCAGCCAATATTCTAATAGTTTTGAGCCCCTTAGAATGTAGGGCTGTGTGCCAGTTTGGATGTAACTACCCTCAAGTTAAAACTGAATTTCCGCACTTTTAGCTCAAATTCATTATTTAATGTTCTATTTAAAGCTTCTTACAGATATTAATATATATTTGCATGTTTACAGTGACTCTTTCAGTCAAGAGTGGCTTAGACTTGCCGCTGCTGTTCTCCATTCCTATCAATAACCTGAAACCTGGTACAATTACAGTTGTATTCAAACTACAACTTGTATTCACAGTCAGTGATGTATCTAGAGTAAGCAAACGAAATGTTAAGAAGAGCCATTTTGTTCTTTCAGCAAAAATCAAACCACCTCTGGAGCCACAATTTATGTCCATTTTATTGAAGTAACATTTTACCATCTTAGCTGAAAATATGTTTTAATATGTGCTAATACTGTCCTGGTATAGACTTAAAAATATCATCTAAACGAAAACGCAAACTTACTTTGAGATTTAGTTCAGCTGTAGTGACTTTTCTCACACCTCCTGCAGGAAACTTTTCCTCAAAAGTAGAACAGTTTCTTCTAAAATTCTCTTAAAGTTCAACTTTTTATGAGGCTGAAGACAGCTTTTCATTCGCCATCTTCTTGTTCTAATTATCCTGTTCCACCTTAAATGGCACCTGAGGTGCCAGAATGCAACTGCTGCACCATTTAAGTTAGAACAGGAAAATTCCAACAAGAAACTTCAGCTTCATGACTTTTTAGTGTTTGACAGATAGTTTCTCATTGCAGATTAAACGTATCAGGAAACCAGATGAAGTAATTATGAATGCAAATATGAATGCAAATGAGTCAACTTGTCTCCAAATCATCTATGACATGACCTGTAACAAGATACTGCAGTGAAAAATTGGATATTGGTCATTTCAAGAATGTAACCCTTTTGTTTCCACCCAAACCTAACCATGAATATTAGTACACAATATTAGTACAGTGCTTGAAAAACAACAAAAATTATTATTTAATGATCATGAAGGCTCTGAGGGCTCCACACTGCTTTACTGCTTTAGACCAATCAGTATAAGTTCTGTGCATTTATCCAGATCAAAATATCTCACAAAAGCGACTACACCCCTTACATTTCTGCACATATACTTTTCATGGGACAACACTATGAAATGCAATTGGATATAAGTAGTCAGTGTACAGCTTGTATAGCAGTATAGATTTACTGTCCTCTGAAAATAACTCAACACACAGCCATTAATGTCTAAACAGCTGGCAGCACAAGTGAGTACACCTCACAGTGAACATGTCCAGATTGTGCTCAAAGTGTCAATATTTTGTGTGACCACCATTATTATCTAGCACTGCCTTGCAGACTGAGTTGATGCATTGTGCAGCATATGGTCTGAGAACTGAGAGGCTGACCTCCCTCTTCTTCAACCTCTGCAGCAATGCTGGCAGCACTCATGCATCTATTTTTGAAGCCAACCTCTAGATATAATGCTAAACTCGTGGACTCAACTTCTTTGGTCGACCCTGGCGAGGCCTGTTCCGAGTGGAACCTGTCCTGGAATACCGATGTATGACCTTGGCCACTGTGCTATATAGCTTTTTATAGCCTAGGTCATCTTTGTGGAGAGCAACAATTCTATTTCTCACATCCTCAGAGAGTTCTTTGCCATGAGGTGCCATGTTGAATATCCAGTGGCTAGTATGAACGAATTGTACGCAAAACACCAAATTTAACAGCCCTGCGCTCCCCATTCATACCTGGAACCTTGTAACACTAATGAGTCATGTGACACCAGGGAGGGACAACAACATAATTGGGCACAATCCGGACATGTTCACTGTGAGCTGTACTCACATCTGTTGCCAGCTATTTACACATTAATGGCTGTGTGTTATTTTCAGAGGACAGTAAATCTGTACTGCTATACAAGCTGTACACTGAGTACTTTAAGTTATATCCAAGTTTCATTTCTATAATGCTGTCCCATGAAAAGATATAATAAAATATTTGCAGAAATGGGTTGCACTCACTTGTGTGATATATACGTATCTATGTATGTATGTATGTGTATTGGTTAAATTACCACACTCACATACACCAATCTGCAGTGGTTTTATTTATTTATTTGTATATGTTTATTCTAACATGTTTTTCTGAGAAAAAAATGCTTACTGCCCAGATAAATAATGTTCTCAAGTAGAATTATACTTTGGAACAATGCTGTAGGTAGTATATGCTTAATCACAGATAATCAGGAGCATTGTTGATGTTTTTGTCTTATCTTTGTTTCCTTTTGGACTGCAGCCAGCTTGCAGAAATCCCCTCAGTACTGCCAAGATCCGTGTTGAGGGGGGTGTCACTTTCCAGGAAGAAACGGAGCAGCCTGTCTGTATGGTATTTTAGCACCACTTGCCAAAATCATTCCTGTAGGTGTGTAACTGCACTGAAAAATCTGAGTTCATATGACCCATATGCTGGGCTGGGATGAAATGGAATACAAATAGTATTGGAAAAACATATTCAGAATCCAGAAATATATCTGTATTCAGTCAGTGTTATATTTTGAGAAGATAGTACTCAGAATACAGTTGAGTAGACAGACTGATAAATCATTGTGATGATCAGTGATTAATCTCAGTGTTACTGAGCTCTGCTAAAGCCTGAGTAGACTGATAAATCAATGTGATGATCAGTTATTAATCTCAGTGTTACTGAGCTCTGCTAAAGCCTGAGTAGACTGATAAATCAATGTGATGATCAGTTATTAATCTCAGTGTTACTGAGCTCTGCTAAAGCCTGAGTAGACTGATAAATCAATGTGATGATCAGTTATTAATCTCAGTGTTACTGAGCTCTGCTAAAGTCTGAGTAGACTGATAAATCATTGTGATGATCAGTTACTAATCTCAGTGTTACTGAGCTCTGCTAAAGCCTGAGTAGACTGATAAATCAATGTAATGATCAGTTATTAATCTCAGTGTTACTGAGCTCTGCTAAAGCCTGAGTAGACTGATAAATCAATGTGATGATCAGTGATTAATCTCAGTGTTACTGAGCTCTGCTAAAGCCTGAGTAGACTGATAAATCATTGTGATGATCAGTGATTAATCTCAGTGTTACTGAGCTCTGCTAAAGCCTGAGTAGACTGATAAATCATTGTGATGATCAGTGATTAATCTCAGTGTTACTGAGCTCTGCTAAAGCCTGAGTAGACTGATAAATCATTGTGATGATCAGTTATTAATCTCAGTGTTACTGAGCTCTGCTAAAGCCTGAGTAGACTGATAAATCATTGTGATGATCAGTGATTAATCTCAGTGTTACTGAGCTCTGATAAAGTCTGAGTAGACTGATAAATCAATGTGATGATCAGTGATTAATCTCAGTGTTACTGAGCTCTGCTAAAGTCTGAGTAGACTGATAAATCATTGTGATGATCAGTTATTAATCTCAGTGTTACTGAGCTCTGCTAAAGCCTGAGTAGACTGATAAATCAATGTGATGATCAGTTATTAATCTCAGTGTTACTGAGCTCTGCTAAAGTCTGAGTAGACTGATAAATCAATGTGATGATCAGTTATTAATCTCAGTGTTACTGAGCTCTGCTAAAGCCTGAGTAGACTGATAAATCAATGCAATGATCAGTAATTAATCTCAGTGTTACTGGGCTCTGCTAAAGCCTGAGTAGACTGATAAGTCAATGTGTTGATCAGTTATTAATCTCAGTGTTACTGAGCTCTGCTAAAGCCTGAGTAGACTGATAAATCAATGTGATGATCAGTTATTAATCTCAGTGTTACTGAGCTCTGCTAAAGCCTGAGTAGACTGATAAATCAATGTGATGATCAGTTATTAATCTCAGTGTTACTGAGCTCTGCTAAAGCCTGAGTAGACTGATAAATCAATGTGATGATCATTGATTAATCTCAGTGTTACTGGGCTCTGCTAAAGCCTGAGTAGACTGATAAGTCAATGTGTTGATCAGTTATTAATCTCAGTGTTACTGAGCTCTGCTAAAGCCTGAGTAGACTGATAAATCAATGTGATGATCAGTTATTAATATCAGTGTTACTGAGCTCTGCTAAAGCCTGAGTAGACTGATAAATCAATGTGATGATCAGTGATTAATCTCAGTGTTACTGGGCTCTGCTAAAGCCTGAGTAGACTGATAAGTCAATGTGTTGATCAGTTATTAATCTCAGTGTTACTGAGCTCTGCTAAAGCCTGAGTAGACTGATAAATCAATGTGATGATCAGTTATTAATCTCAGTGTTACTGAGCTCTGCTAAAGCCTGAGTAGACTGATAAATCAATGTGATGATCAGTTACTAATCTCAGTGTTACTGAGCTCTGCTAAGGCCTGAGTAGACTGATAAATCAATGTGATGATCAGTTATTAATCTCAGTGTTACTGAGCTCTGCTAAAGCCTGAGTAGACTGATAAATCAATGTGATGATCAGTTATTAATCTCAGTGTTACTGAGCTCTGCTAAAGCCTGAGTAGACTGATAAATCAATGTGATGATCAGTCATTAATCTCAGTGTTACTGAGCTCTGCTAAAGCCTGAGTAGACTGATAAATCAATGTGATCAGTTATTAATCTCAGTGTTACTGAGCTCTGCTAAAGCCTGAGTAGACTGATTAATCAATGTGATGATCAGTTATTAATCTCAGTGTTACTGAGCTCTGCTAAAGCCTGAGTAGACTGATAAATCAATGTGATGATCAGTTATTAATCTCAGTGTTACTGAGCTCTGCTAAAGCCTGAGTAGACTGATAAATCATTGTGATGATCAGTGATTAATCTCAGTGTTACTGAGCTCTGCTAAAGCCTGAGTAGACTGATAAATCATTGTGATGATCAGTTATTAATCTCAGTGTTACTGAGCTCTGCTAAAGCCTGAGTAGACTGATAAATCATTGTGATGATCAGTTATTAATGTGTTACTGAGCTCTGCTAAAGCCTGAGTAGACTGATAAATCAATGTGATGATCAGTTATTAATCTCAGTGTTACTGAGCTCTGCTAAAGCCTGAGTAGACTGATCAATCAATGTGATGATCAGTTATTAATCTCAGTGTTACTGAGCTCTGCTAAAGCCTGAGTAGACTGATAAATCAATGTGATGATCAGTTATTAATCTCAGTGTTACTGAGCTCTGCTAAAGCCTGAGTAGACCAATAAATCATTGTGATGATCAGTTATTAATCTCAGTGTTACTGAGCTCTGCTAAAGTCTGAGTAGACTGATAAATCAATGTGATGATCAGTAATTAATCTCAGTGTTACTGAGCTCTGCTAAAGCCTGAGTAGACTGATAAATCAATGTGATGATCAGTTATTAATCTCAGTGTTACTGAGCTCTGCTAAAGTCTGAGTAGACTGATAAATCAATGTGATGATCAGTTATTAATCTCAGTGTTACTGAGCTCTGCTAAAGTCTGAGTAGACTGATAAATCATTGTGATGATCAGTAATTAATCTCAGTGTTACTGAGCTCTGCTAAAGTCTGAGTAGACTGATAAATCAATGTGATGATCAGTTATTAATCTCAGTGTTACTGAGCTCTGCTAAAGTCTGAGTAGACTGATAAATCAATGCAATGATCAGTAATTAATCTCAGTGTTACTGGGCTCTGCTAAAGCCTGAGTAGACTGATAAATCAATGTGTTGATCAGTTATTAATCTCAGTGTTACTGAGCTCTGCTAAAGCCTGAGTAGACTGATAAATCAATGTGATGATCAGTTATTAATCTCAGTGTTACTGAGCTCTGCTAAAGCCTGAGTAGACTGATAAATCAATGTGATGATCAGTTATTAATCTCAGTGTTACTGAGCTCTGCTAAAGCCTGAGTAGACTGATAAATCAATGTGATGATCAGTTATTAATCTCAGTGTTACTGAGCTCTGATAAAGTCTGAGTAGACTGATAAATCATTGTGATGATCAGTGATTAATCTCAGTGTTACTGAGCTCTGCTAAAGTCTGAGTAGACTGATAAATCAATGAGATGATCAGTAATTAATCTCAGTGTTACTGAGCTCTGCTAAAGCCTGAGTAGACTGATAAATCAATGTGATGATCAGTTATTATTCTCAGTGTTACTGAGCTCTGCTAAAGCCTGAGTAGACTGATAAATCAATGTGATGATCAGTTACTAATCTCAGTGTTACTGAGCTCTGCTAAAGCCTGAGTAGACTGATAAATCAATGTGATGATCAGTTATTAATCTCAGTGTTACTGAGCTCTGCTAAAGCCTGAGTAGACTGTTAAATCAATGTGATGATCAGTTATTAATCTCAGTGTTACTGAGCTCTGCTAAAGCCTGAGTAGACTGATAAATCAATGTGATGATCAGTTATTAATCTCAGTGTTACTGAGCTCTGCTAAAGCCTGAGTAGACTGATAAATCAATGTGATGATCAGTTATTAATCTCAGTGTTACTGAGCTCTGCTAAAGCCTGAGTAGACTGATAAATCATTGTGATGATCAGTGATTAATCTCAGTGTTACTGAGCTCTGCTAAAGCCTGAGTAGACTGATAAATCAATGTGATGATCAGTGATTAATCTCAGTGTTACTGAGCTCTGCTAAAGCCTGAGTAGACTGATAAATCAATGTGATGATCAGTTATTAATGTGTTACTGAGCTCTGCTAAAGCCTGAGTAGACTGATAAATCAATGTGATGATCAGTGATTAATCTCAGTGTTACTGAGTTCTCTAAAGCCTGAGTAGACTGATAAATCAATGTGATGATCAGTTATTAATCTCAGTAGTACTGAGCTCTGCTAAAGCCTGAGTAGACTGATAAATCAATGTGATGATCAGTTATTAATCTCAGTGTTACTGAGCTCTGCTAAAGCCTGAGTAGACTGATAAATCAATGTGATGATCAGTTATTAATCTCAGAGTTATGTTATGGAACTAAGGTCACAAAACACAGACAGGAATCAAGTGTACTTTCAAACAATGCAATGATATGTTCCCCAGACCTGAATCTGATTGAGCACATCTGGGACATCATGTCTCGCTCCATCCACCATCCCCGGGCGCTGTGGATAGGGCTGCCCCCCTCTGAGGGCAAGTGTGCTCACTGCCCCCTAGTGTGTGTGTTCACTAGTGTGCATGTATGTGGGTGTTTCACTGTACGAATGAGTTAATGCGGAGGGCTAATTCCATAGTGTGCAAACACAGTTGGCTGATAATTCTGAATTCAATAGGCAGATGGTTTAGAGAAAGATTAAACAATAGAACACTTTCTCTTTTGACTCTCCAATACAAATAAACAACTGGTCCATGAAAGCATTTAGGTGTATTGCACTGTATCAGTGGTGGGGTTAACTGCTTACCGATAGTCTTTCATATTGACAAGATGTATAAACTGCTTCAGCTCTGCTAACCACATCTGGCGTCTACACACAAATCTCCACTGGAAAAGAAGAAACTAAGTGAGCCGGCTCTCTGATCTGTTACTGTCCTGTTTCAGTTACTTGAGCTTGTTTGTAATGTAATAATGCCATTAAACCATAAAACTCGATTTCAACAGAAGCACTGGCTCACGCCTTTGACTTTCTGTCCAAATAAATTAAAAAAATATCAAAAGTAAAAGAAAAACAGCAGTTTAAAAAAAAAAAGATTAAAAGCTACAGAGAAAATGTGACTCCATACAAAACAGCTTCCACTCTGTCATGTTGGTGGGTTTCCTCCCATGAACTGCTTGCTTCACGTTCTTCCACAACATTTCTATAGAATTAAAGTCAGGATTTTGACTTGGTTATTCCAAAACATTCATTTTATTCTTGTTGAACAATTGTTTAGGTCAAATTTATGCAGAAATATCGATAAATTCTAAAGGTTTCACAAACTTTCAAGCACCACTGTACACCCAATCAAAATTACTGTAAATCATTTAACATGCTATGGCAAACACAAAAAGGAAAAAGATGACATAAGACAAACAAATCACTTTAGCATAATGAAGCGCTACAAAACAAAAAACACAAACTGAACCAATAACACTCTGAGTACTCCTTGCTGTCTCAGCTGATCTGGCTCCTGTTTAATAGCCAGAGGGTTTCGCATAGACTCTATGGGAAGTCTAAGAGTGCCCTTTTGCCCTTCAGCAAGACACTTAACCTCCATTTATTTCTTTGCCAAATTGGGAAAGTGCAACTTCGCCTGTAAAAGCAAAAAACAAAGACCAGTATTATTGTACCAACTGCCTGAGAACGTAATCTGAAAGTACTGGTCTGGAGGTGGATGATTTATGATGCAAGAAAAGGAAGGTTTGTCTAAATCTGATAATTGTCTGTATGAAACCATTCACTCCACTGTCATTCAATCACCACCACAAACTTCTACAGAAGCTGTAGACACAACAATCATTTTCCAATTTTTCAGGTTCCTGAACCAGCTGGGACACGTTGCAAACAAGTGTAGTATATTACAGTAATTGCGTAGTGGAGTAAACTACAGTAACTGTCAAGTGTAGTATATTATATAATTGTGGAGTAAACTACAGTAAGTGTCTAGTGTGGTATATTACAGTAATTAGTGTAGTATATAATAGTAATTGTCTAGTGTAGTATATTATGGTAATTGTGTAGTGGAATAAACTAAAGTAACTGTCTAGTGTAGTATATGATAGTAGTTGTCTAGTGTGGTATATTACAGTTATTGTGTAGTGGAGTAAACTACAGTAATTGTGTAGTGGAGTAAACTACAGTAATTGTGTAGTGTGGTACATTATAGTAGTTGTGTTGTGTGGTATATTATAATAGTTGTCTAGTGTGGTATATTATAATAGTTGTCTAGTGTGGTATATTATAGTAGTTGTGTAGTGTGGTATATTATAGTAGTTGTGTAGTGTGGTATATTATAGTAGTTGTGTAGTGTGGTATATTACAGTAGTTGTGTAGTGTGGTATATTATAGTAGTTGTATAGTGTGGTATATTATAGTAGTTGTGTAGTGTGGTATATTATAGTAGTTGTGTAGTGTGGAATATTACAGTAGTTGTGTAGTGTAGTCAGCAGTGAACCTCCAGCAGCTCAGTGTATTCAACACTGGAGGATCTATGAAATTGCATTAAAAGAGTGATGAGTACAGTGACACCTGACATGTTCAATGGTGTTGATGTTGTCCGTACAGGGGGAGGAGGTTCAAATAGAGCGCTTGTAAAATTACATCATCAATTTTATGGTCACTTAAACCAATTACAATTCACTGCATCGTTAGTAAGGATTTACAAGTGAAATCATTTTGAAATTGGATTCATCTTTTTGAATCACCCCATATTATAGTCATTATCTAGTGTAATATATTATAGTCATTATCTAGTGTAATATATTATAGTCATTATCTAGAGCAGTAAACAATAGTAATTGTGTAGTATATTACAGTAATTGTCTAATAGACTATAGTAATTGTCTAGACTTCGTGCTTCTTTTCCATTCACTGCCATTCTCTGCTGAGCTCTAAGACCTTTCAGTTCTTCATTTTCAGAAGTTTCTTTTCTTTTTTTTCCCAAGCTACAGTGTTTGAGCTTGTTATATTTTGCCAAGTCAGACACCACAGCACAAAGCCAGAGCAGAATGCCAGTCCCAGTTTATTTGCAGAACGGATCTTAACTATTGCAAGACATCAGCGAGTTTCCTCGAGGCAGCAAACATAATGAAGAAAGAACTGGAAGTGTCAGCCGGTCAGAGCGCCCCAGCAGAGCCACAGGGTCCCAGCCTGTGGCCACAGCAGACATCACTGTTTTGGGGGATGACAGTTAGTGGCATGAAAAACCAAAACTCAGTTCCATGTGAGCTGATAAAAGTTTCCTATACTGCCGATCTGCGGATCACCGTTGGCAAGAATGACACAAGGAAGCAGGAGTCAGCAGTGCTAGAAAGAGAGTAATGATCCCTTTAACACACTCAGCAACAGCACTCAGCATGCAGTCATTTATCATTGGTCCTTCTCAAAGCTACTTGGATTAAACACTTGGCTACATAAAAGCTTCAGGTCAAACAGACCGAACTTCTCTCCCATTCCAGTACTTATCAGAAACAGAAAGAACAGGTACATGTCAGATAATGTGAATGTATCCCATCTGTAGTGTGCAAAATGTGAGTCACAGCATTTGAAGCGAAGCACACAGGCTACTAAATTAGCTCTTCTTTGAGCAACGATTTTATTACAGCTTGAATAAACAGAAATTAAAGGTTCATTTTAAAATGAAAGGTTAAAGGTTGGTGCACAAACTGTGTCATGATTAACAGCTACTGCTCCGAAGCAATAGAATACCTGACTGTAAAGTGTCGGGCACATCATTTAATTCGTCAGTTCACGGCGGTGTTCATCGTTACGGTTTACGTCCCACCTGGTGCTAAAGCTAACGACACGCTGAAGGAGCTACCCGATCACATCAGCTCGCTCCAGAACAAGCAGTCATTTTCCGTCGTGGCTGAGGATTTTAACCACGTAGACCTGACAAACACTCTGCCGAAGTTTTATCAGCACGTCACCATACCAACACGGGGAAATAACACACTGGACCATGTGTACACAAACACATGAGACGCATACAGAGCCGTGCCCAGTCCCCACCTTGGCCTCTCCGATCACATCTCCATCATGCTGGTCCCTGCCTATCATTCCCCGCTGAGACGCTCCAGACCCACACAGAAGGCCCAGTGATGGTGACTCTGTACTGCAGGACTGCTTCGAGTGCACAGACTGGCAGGTGTTCAGGGATGCTGCTGTGCATGATGGGGAGCTGGATCTAGAGGATTACGCATCTGCTGTCCTCGGATACATCAGCAAATGTGTTGAGGATGTTACCACCAGGATTGTGATGTGCTGCCCAAACCAGAAACCCTGGCTGAATGCAGAGGTCTGATCTCTGCTGAAAGTCAGGGACGCTGCCTTCAGGTCTGGTAATTCACAGGAGAGCTAGACGTGAGCTGAAGGCGGGAGTAAAGAGGGCCAAAGCTGCATACGCTCGGAAGATCCAGGGTCATTTTTCTTCCCAGGATCCACGGAGCATGTGGAAGGGCATCAAGTGCATCAAAGACTACAACACCAGAAATGCACAATGCACTAGGGACCCCTCACTGCCCGAAGCTCTCAATAAGTTCTATGCCCGCTTTGAGGACCCAAACACACCCCCCAGCACCAGACTCACTCCACAACCTGCAGAACAGCCCCTCAGCGTGACCCAAACACCAAAATCCCTGTAAAGCTGCTGGCCCGGATAAGATTCTGGGGCGTGTGCTGAAGTGCTGTGCAGACTAACTCTCCGAGGTGCTGACAGACATCTTCAGCTTTTCTTTAATCCAGGCAGTTGCCCCCACCTGCCTGAGCTCTATTGTGACAGGACTGAATGACTATTGGCCAGTAGCCCTCACCCCGATAGTCACAAAGTGCTTTGACAGACTGGTTATGACCCATATCAAAGCCAACATTCATGTCACTGGGGATCCACACCAGTTCACGTACCGGAAAAAACGATCCACAGAGGATGCCATCTCCTCTGTGGTCCACACTGCCCTCACCCACCTGGAGAGTAAGGATTCTTATGTCCATATGCTCTTTGTGGACTTCACATCTGCCTTTAACACCATGATTCCCAGACCCTGGCTTACAAACTCCATATACTTGGACTGAGCACCTCTCTGTAACTGGGTCCTGGACTTCCTGACTAACAGGCTGCAGTCTGTGAGGATCCACATCATCTTCTCTTCCACCATCATCCTAAGCACAGGCTCCCCTCAGGGCTGTGTGCTGAGCCCCCTCCTGTTCAGCCATCCATCCAGGCTGTCATATTGTAAAGTTTGCGGATGACACGGCAGTGGTTGGATGCATCACAAATAGTGATGAGTCTGGCTATAGGCAGGAGGTGGAACACCTGGAGACTTGGTGCAGTGAGAACAATCTCTGCATCAACGTGAAGAAAACAAATGAGATGATCGTGGATTTCAGAAGGGGCAACACCATCCCTCCCCTCCCCCTACACATCAGAGGATCTGCAGTGGAAGTGGTCTCCAGCTATAGGTACTTGGTCGTACACCTAAGTAACAATCTTGCCAGGAGTAATAACACATCCAGTCTGATCAGGAAGGCACATCGGCACCTCTGCTTCCTCAGACGGTTGAGGCGTGCTGGACTCGGGAGCTCAGTCCTCACCTCATTTTACAGATGTGTGATGGAGAACGTTCTGTGCTCCAGCATCACCATGTGGCACGGAAGCTGCTCTGTGGCAGAAAGGAAAGCTCTTCAGAGGACTGCTCAGCCTTCCCACCACCATGGACATTTACACCTCCACATGGAGGAAAAGGGCCACTGGCATCATGAAGGACCCCACTCATCCAGCACACAGACTTTTTGTCCCACTCCCCTTAGGTAGGAGGTTGTGGAGCATTAAGAGTAAAACAACTGGACTGAGGAACAGCTTCTTCCCTGAAGCAGTAAGACTTTTATCTTACTCTTATTATTTATCTCTGCTGCTGTAGTGAATCAGTACCTCCACTATATCACCAGTATACGTCACTTCATACATTACCAGTATTAAGATGGACACTTTCTACCTTGTACTCATGCTGCTGTGTTTCATGCTGCTGTTATTTGCACCTTACTATTTATTGTTTATCGTTACTTTTGGGAGTTGACTGGGACCTTGAGTACACTATTTCGTTCCACCTCATGTACCACGTGTAATGCGAATGACAATAAATCTTAAAAACAATGTTAAATGAATGTAGTGCAACCATATTAGGTGAGTTCGTTCCACCAAACTTTTTAAACGTTTCATGTACTGGCAAGAAAGGTGGAGCTATAGCTGCTCTATTTGACGATTCTTTCCAGTGCAAGCAATTATCACTTAGTGACTTCACATCCTTTGAGTATCTTTGTGCAGTTCTAAAGGGACACCAAGAATATTTCTGGTTAGCGTCTCAAAGTCCCCAAAGCACAATGTTAATTTTATTGATGAATTTACAGATGTTAGGTTTTATTTGCACTGATTTTGATCATTTTGTTATTGCTGGTGATTTTAAAATACATATTAATAATCATAATGATAATTATGTCAAGAAACTTGGACTCGCTCAGTATGTGATCGGGAGCACACACTGTTATGGTCACACTCTAGATGTAGTTTTCTCAGAGGGTCTCAATAGATCAGCCGCTGTTAAGGATGCTGCCTTGTCAGATCATTACTGTGCTTTCTGTGAATTGTGGACCTCATTAAACACCAAGAACAGACATGTTTGCTTTAGAAATGGCTTATAAATGTCAGCAGCTACACTTTTCATGAGTAAAAAGTTCTCTGTAGCCTGGAAACCATCTGATTCTGTTGTTCTGGATAGTTGTCATGGATGTGACTGCACCAGTTAAAGTTAAATAAACAATATAACAGCTATGGAAGCTATACAAGCTTTCACTCTTCTGTGAAGCTTTTATTGAGGGATTTTTTGAACATTCATCCAGAAGAGCATTTATGAGGTCAGACACTGATGTTGGACTAGAGGGCCTGGCTCGCAATCTTCATTCTAGTTTATCCCAAAGGCAGTGGTGGACAGTAACTAGGTAAATGTAATTCGTTACTGTACTTAAGTATTTCCATTTTGGGTGACTTTTTGCTTTCACTCCACTACATTTCAAAGTCAAATACTTACTTTTTACTCCACTACATTATTAGAAATCTGTCGCTCCTTTCGGTTTATGTGTGTATAAAAACGCAGTGTATCCTGCCTTCCGCCCGATGACCGCTGGGATAGGCTCCAGCATCCCCCCCGCGACCCTGACGGAGAAGCGGTTCAGAAAAGGGATGGATGGATGTCAAATCAAAAGAAGCGCAAAGCAAGAACACCAATCAGGGCACAGCGGTCACTTTGTTTGACATACCAACCCAGTGAGGCACACGGTTCAACATCAGTGCAGCAGTAAATTCAACACAAATGATGGAACCAGCCTGACTTTGTGTAAATAAACCACAATAGAGAAATATGTACATATGCAGTTGTGACCGATGTCTTTTTTCTGAATTTATACAAACACTTTCATTTTATAGTAAACTTGTTTTGGCTAGTTTATGTTTATGAACAGAGACCTACAGATGCAATACAGTAAACGAAACGCATTTGTGAACGGTGTTAAAAGTTTTTGTTAAACCTAAACTTGTAACTAAGTTGCAAATAAATCTTAAACTGAAACTTTGTTTGATTGCAAAAAGTTATTTCAGAGCCACTCGGTTCTACCTAATGGAAACTGTTTGCCTTCAGGGTTTTGTGCTGATGAATTTTAACAGACATCAGTGTCAGACTAATGATATTCTATTGGTTTATCAAGAGTGACAAAAAGTCTTGTTATAAAAATGATAACAGGACATCAGAGTCATAATTTAATCTTTTACTACTTTCAATTTTGATACTTAAGTACATTTGAAGGCAAATACTTTTGTACTTTTACTGAAGTGGAGATCTAAATGGAGGAACTTCTACTTTTACTGCAGTGATATTTTTCCTTGGATATTGCTACTTGAATTAAAGTACATGATATGTGTACTTCATCCACCACTGCCCGAAGGTGTTTGATGGGGTTGAGGTCAGGGCTCTATGTGGGCCAATCAAGTTCTTCCACACCAAACTCACCCAGCTCTGGCTTTATGATTTTGCTTTGTGCACCAGGGACGCAGTCATACTGGAACAGAAAAGGGCCTTCCACCAAACTTTACATTTGGCAGAATGCAGTCTGGAAAGTAACGTTCTCCTGGCGTTTGCTAAACCCAGCCTCATTCATCAGATTGGCAGAGAGAGAAGTGTGATTCGTCACTACACAGAATACGCTTCCACAGCTCCAGAGTCCAGTGGTGGCATGCTTCACACCACTCCATCCATCGCTCAGCATTGTCCTTGGTGATGTAAGGCTTACAAGCAGCTGCTCAAGCATGGAAACTTATGACATGAAGCTCCCGACAGACCGTTTTTGTGCTGATGTTAATGCCAGAGGTTTGAATTCTGCAGTTATTAAGTCAGTATTGGTGACTTCTATGCACTATGCGCCTCAGCACTCTGTGACCCGCTCTGAACTTTACCTGGTCTGACACTTCGTGGCTGAGTTGCTCCTAAATGCTTCCTCTTTTCACACTAATAAACCCACTAACTGTTGATTGTCAAACCTCTAGGAGGAAAGAAATTTCATGAGCTTACTTGTTGCAGCAGTGGCATCCTATTACAGCACCATGCTCAAATCCAGTGAGCTCTTTACAACGACCCATTCTTTCAGAAATGTTTATAAAGGCAGACAGCATGGCTAGGTGCTTGATTTCATACACCTGTAGCCATGAGACTGAACGAAACACTTGAAATCAGTGATTGAGAGGTGTGTCCCAATACTTTGTCCATATAGTGTATCTGGCCCCTGAATTAGTGCTGAGAGATGTAATGACTGTGCATACTTTTTAACACTAAAATCCATAATATTATAGATATGTACATGTAAATATATAGATCTGTGTTCGCTCCATCACCATGTAAAAGTGTCTTGGTTAGAATGTCCCAGTTTAATGCTATTAAGAATGGAATTATCAATACAGTCATCTCAAATCATTCACTAGCTGTGGGCACATGTAGTAAACCTCACTTACGTCCGGCATTTGTCCTAACACATTAAAAATATTTTAAAAGTCGTGAAGTGGCTCATGAAAAGGAAAAATCTGGAAGCAACCCTGTTAAAGACCTATTTCAAATCTAGCTTTCATTGGAAAAATCGTTGAGAAAGTCCTGGCTTTCTATCACTGAATAGCTGTCTACACCAAATTCAGTCAGGATTTCGGCCTAATTATAGTACAGAGACGGCTCTAATTAAGGCTATTACTGACATTGCTTTAAACACAGAGTCTCTACTACTAATGGTCGATCTCAGTGCTGATGATCATACTTTTTACCTCAGCTCAGTAAGCATACAAGATGTTGCAATACAAGCAATACTATAAGGTCCAAGATGGGAAACAATAATTGTGCACAGCATGTGGGCGGAGAGGAATGCTGGAAAGTCCCTCCTGTCTCCAGCAGAGATAAGGACGCGAGTGCCACCATCCCGGTCAAAGTCACTTCATCACATAGTAGATAAGAGATTCTCTCAAAATGAAAGCAGCTTTTCTTTTGGCTGAACACACAACTGAGCTTCTGAAACTGCGGAATATCTCTTGACATGAAACATGAAATTAATAATTAAAACTTACATTTGCTTCTCTTGCTTGTCTACAGAAAGTAGTTCCTCTGCTAATTATTATTTTTATTGTTGTTATTGTCTGTACTATGCATCAGGGCTAGAGCTTAATATTAAGACAATAAAACCATAAAAATTTGATTTTGGTCAAATTCATTTTCCTGAGGAGATGCTGTTATTTGATTTTATTTTGCAGCGGCCGTAATTTTTACAAGCCAGCTAATAAGAATTCCAGAGCAAAATGCCTTCTATAATTTGGCAAATCAAGAGCTCCTGCAGTCACGTTCAGTAGTTTACTCAAATGTGTACTACTATGTGTATTTTTTATTCACATCTGATGATGTGTACTAAGTTTTGCCTTAAAACAATAATAATAATAATAATAATAATAATAATAATAATAATAATAATAACAATAAAAAAACCCATAATAGTTACTGAACTAAATTCAGGTAAGGAGAAAACAAACAGAAAAAGTCTTTAAACAAATCAGTTGCACAAAATATTTAGCAGCAAGCCAACAAAAACATTTCACACCACCACATTCAAAAGCAGCTGAGGGGATTCAGTTTTGTCATAGAGGCTGCCCCTTCAGATGAGCTACAGCTAACTGGTACAACACTGGACACTGATAAGAACTCGTCCTCTTACATGAGGTGTTTTCTGAGGGGATGATGCGCTAGCATGTTAGTCACAGATATATATTGCCTAGTTGCCTAGAGAAGTAAGCCTAGTTAGCAGTAAAGCCACATTATATCAGGCAGTCATGGGCAGGAGGTTAGGGTAAAAGCCTCGTGACTGGAAAGTCACTTGTTCGATTCCCCTGAGCTGACAGGATCTGACTGAAGTGCTCTTGAGCAAGTCAACGCCTAGCTGCTCTGTGGGCACCGTGGAAAGGGCTGCTCATTGCTCACAAGTGTGTGTGTGTGTGTGTGTGTGTGTGTGTGTGTGTCTGTGTGTGCGTGTGTGTGTGTCTGTGTGTGCGTGTGTGTGTGTGTGTGTGTCTGCGCGCGCACAGATGGGTTACATGCAGAAGTCAAATCCCTCTGTGTGTACAAGCGCGATTGTTAATGGTTTTGAATTCTCTGCCTTCTCACTCACATACGTGGCAATTAATTCACATTCAGCGGTTCGGTGCAATATACATACATACACACAAGCAAAACCATAAACTTTTTCAGTTCTGGTAAAACAAAAGCATTCTACTGGACTGGTATTCAGCAGACAGCAGTGCACTGCTGAGTTTGTCCGCACATGTGTGAAGAACTCCCTGCAGAGAGCTCTGTACTGTTGTAGCTGGGCTTGCTAATCCTTCTCAGAAAGGTTGCATGTAAATATTAAAATTAAACAACACAACACATTATGGGTATCCTCTCTTTGCTATGGTGCTTTGGTTGAACACCACTTATTGCGGTGCACTGTGAGTTTGCTTAAGGGCACTGCACTTTTTTCAGACACCACTAAAAAATGGTGGAATGCCAAAATAATGCACTATTATAGAGAATAGGGTAGAGTTTTGAACCCTGCTCCTGTCTTCCTGTTATGAAGCGGAACAAGTCCCAGAATAGTTACATTAATATTTGAATACAGACACCCTGAACAGTTAAACAGGTATTGCACATCTCTACCTGGTCAAATTTAGAGAAATGACTCTGAAATGAATTGGTCAGCCCATTTCTTATTTTTACCCCTCCCCCTTTGTTTTGAGTGTCACCCTGCCCCTTGGAACTGAGATACAAAGAATAATAGTTGAAATCTTCTGCTACAAAATGTGACCCTCAAATAAAAAAGAACATTGCTTCATTAACAGGCTACTAGTGGTGCTCTGTAGGCAACCCTGTCAGTCGGCAGTGATAGCAGAGGGTAAAGTTCAGCAACCTGGGCTTTACACTCTCATTTAGGGAATCATATTCCTTGAAAGGGGGGGGGGGGGGGGGGGGGGGGGCAATTATTTACATTTACATTTACGGCATTTGGCTGACGCTCTTATCCAGAGCGACTTACAATTTGATCATTTTACACAGGTAGGCCAAGGCAGTGTTAGGAGTCTTGCCCAAGGACTCTTATTGGTATAGTGTAGGGTGTTTTACCCAGGTGGGGATTGAACCCCAGTCTGCAGTGTAGAAGGCAGGGGTGATAACCTCTACACTATCCCAACCCCAACATTATCGCCCACCCCAATTCTTCAGTGATATGAAGCTGTGATATGATAGAGTTTAGCTTGCTAGCTACCAAGACATTAGCATACTATTAACGATTTTTTATGCTTGTTGTGAAGAAAAGGACCATAATACACTGAAATGACATTAAACTAAAACAATACAGTGGTTATCGTAATTTGTAACAGAGAAAATACTCACATTTGTGTTTCTTTGGTCACTTGCCGGCCATTTTGCTGATTTTTTCTCCCCCATAACACTCGGTTTTGATTGTGCCTCTGATGTAGCCCCAACACTTCACCCTACCCCTCTATCTCAACAAAAATCAGGACACCCTACCCTTAGGTGTAAACATGCAAAAGTGGTAGGGGCAAAGGCTGAAATGGGACTGGGTCTTAATCTGGGTTAGTATTTTTGGGGTTCACTCTGGTTTTTGAGGCTTGCGCTCCATACTGTTCTGTGATGATGATAAGCCATTAAAAACACACAATTCAAAGAATTTTTAAACCGTATAAAATATTTAATCAGTTTCTCCCTCATTCACTACATCATTTAATTTAAGACAATTTTAAGACAATTAAAAATAGTTAAATCACACCCTCTAAATCAACCCGCTTCCTTTCATTAATTCATTAGTGAAATCCTTTTTACTGAATGTATTTCAGTAAAAGTTACAATCAGCCAATACCATCCCACACAAAACGCACCCCCCCCACACCCCCCACACCACATGAGCAGTAACATAGCTGTTAAATTTATGGCTAAAAGTGAACCTGATCGTGCTTCACCCATTCATTTCTCATTAAAACAAGAACAATGAAATTATCTATTTATCAGCAACGCAAAAAATATGAAAAATAAATAAATAACAGTCAATATGCACTGAGTGCATTTCATCCGACCACATCACTCAAGGCAGCCAATAAAGCTAGTGACCTCTTACTTGACCAGACCAGCTGAGCAGAGACAAGGTATTGACAAAAACGGCAAAGTAACATTACAGTTTAATGTTACTGGACTGACCCTGAAACTGATAGCGGTTATTGCTAAGAAAGAGTTCCATCAGAACAGGTAACATGGTGCTAACCATGGAGCTGTTACACAACAGAAGCAAACAGAGAAAGATTTAAAAGAGAATAAAACTAGAGGGAGGAAATACCATTCCTGCTAGCTTCTCGGTTTGTGGCAGCAGTACTGCATGTTGAATTTCGTTATGTTAAAAAGGTTCTTATCCCAAAATAATCACATTTTCTTGGGGATTTAAGATGGTATGGTGAAATGATGAATTATTTTCTCAAAAACTTATTATTTTGGGATTTTATTATTTTGAGATTTTATCTTGGGATTTTGGTGACGTTTTATTTTAAGTGGTCCTTTTAAATAAAAAAACTAACTCAACAGACTAATAAGACACTGTGAAGAACATATGCTCTTGACAATCACTGATATGTTGTTGATGTGTTACTGATAATCTGCTAAGAGTTTATTAATCATCTACAAAGGACTTAATAAGGTGTGACTGGGCTTTTGAGCTATTAAGACAACATTCTGGTGTTTTGACAAAGTAAGCAATTATTTCAGGATAAGTCATTATTTTAAGATACGTCGTCCACATTTTTCACAAACTGCTGCCAGAACTTTTTTCTCTTCTACCTGGCAAAACTGTTCTTCTATAGGAAGATGTAAACTGGTGTGCAGGTTTGGAGCCTATTACTCTACACCAGTGATGCCCACTTACAGCCCTGGAGGATCCCTGCACTGCATAGTTAACCCACTGCTGTAACCCAGCAGATCAGCTTAAAGAGCAATTAAATTAGCAGGATGGTTGCATTATAGTCAGAGGTGGATAGTAACTAGTTGCTCAGATACTATGCCATTGAGTCAATCAAGTCAAATTTTGACAGATTTGTAGCTTGAGTATTTTAAATGATAACACTTTTACTTCTATACTATATATATACTAAAGTTTCTATATACTTTATATAGAAAGTATATTAGTGTGATAAGTCATATGTCTTTCCTCAGTTACATTTTAAACTGAAAGGATCCACACAGAGCTGTATAAACCTCAGTTTCTGTGCTGGATGTCCTAAGACAGGGGTCGACAACTCCAATGTTAGGAATGGCCATTTTCAACAAAAATCAAGAAGCCACAATATTTTATGTTCATTTTACCATCTTGGCTGTAAATTTGTCTCAGTATGTGCTCATGTACCAGTATAGGCTAAAACATAAATGACTTACTTTGCTCTGCTTTAAATTTTAGCTCAGCTATAGCTGCTTTTCTCACATCTCCAGCAGGAAACTTTTCCTCAAAAGTGGAATGTTTCTTGTACAACAGGGCAGCAAAACAGCCACGCTTCTGACCCCTGTTCTGAGAAGTTCCCTAACAGCTCTACAGGTTATTTAAAGTAGGTTTCTCAGTTGGTACGTTTGTGCCTCTACTTCTGAGTACGGATTTAGGCTACTCCATCCACCACTAACCTAGGGCTGCAAAAATCAGTCCACAAAGCTGATTATTTTTCTGTTATGTAAATTAGTTAAATTTACTTAAAAACCAAAGCTGTCTACACAAAATTTGAATATTTTGAAAATATGTTACAATGCATTCTATTTAGATTTTGTAATATATTGAAAACATATAGAATTTGCACCCAATGAAAACAAAATAACTGTTATTCAGTAAGACACTACAGAAAGCACAGGGGGCAACACGGCTTCTGTTTTGTCTCACCATATAAGAAGAAGTGGCTTGTCATTCCACAGAACTTTGAATGATGTACTTTTAAAAGGAAAGGGGAAAAACACACAATGGTTTGATTAATCAAATAATAAGTGATAAATTAATTGAATACAGAAATAACCATTATAGCTGCAGCCCTACACCAAGCTATGCAGTTCAGGGATACTGTAAATTTGGATGGTTACCCTGACAACAGGTTTAATTTAAGGTACTCTGAGCTTTGTCTTGTGTACATTCAGTCAGTTCAACTCAGTGCTCCCTTAAATTGAGCCCAAAGTTAGCTTACAATCCCCCATATCCTGCTTTATCAGATATTATGAATGCCTATTCTACATTAACATCCCCATGAGGTCAGCCTTCATCACAGTAACTCTCCCAATCTGTACGTTTCATTAAAATACTGCAGATGCCCAGCCGTTTAAACCCTTCAGTAAACTAACCGCAGAGTCAGTGGTGTGTATGGCAGTATAAAGGCATGCTTGATCACCTCTCCCACTTCAACTACAAAGGCAGCGGTGCCACAGATGGCTCAGATTAAGAGTGTCTGTGTGATAACAAAACGAGTGTAAAACATTAGCAGCTGTCCATTTCCCCCCTCACGAGTTCAGAGAAACAGAGGCCATTCATGACCTCTTTGGTCCAGACATGACAGTGGCCTGATTTCTTTCCATCTTGTTGGCAGTTGTATTGGAGAAGATGACCTTTAGTGCTACCTGGAATTTTCTGGAAGGAGTTTCTGAAATAAGCGAGCCACGGCCACGTCCACTCTCATGACCAGAGTGACTCCCACCAGCAAGAACACACTGCTCACGATGAAGCCGCTAGCCTCAAACATCAGCCTACATCAAAACACAAAACGTATAAAGCACAATATATAAATATATAAATCACAATAAAGCAAGTCCACTCCTAAAACTTGCATCAAATATTGTCATGCTATGTAATAATCGATAGAGCTGCACTGTATCTCTCAGCCTCATCTGTTTGACAGACTTTTACACTGTTTTAATGTTTTCATTCATCAGTGTTCTGTCACTACAATACCCATCATGCATTCTGCAAATACATTATACAACTCTTGGGAATCCTTGTGGTGTCAACCAATCATGTTAGCCAAATAACTCTAGGCACAGGCAAGCAAGCATTAGTATAACAATATGCTAAAGAATATAGTGTATTTATTTTTCATTTGATTATTTAACTATCCTAATTTCTAAATTTCATTATCCTAAATTTAAATTATCCAAAATGTTTTATTGAATGATTTTCTCTTTTAAATGTATGGTTTTAATTCTGCTTTTCTATCTGCATTTAATGAGCTCTGACTCTGAATTTTCTCATTTGTAAAGCACTTGGAGTGACAAGTGTTTGAAAGGTTCTGCATAAATAAACTTCCTTGTTTTGTCAGAGGGAAGGTTTTTACACACTTAGCCAGGAAAAACAGCCAAACTGACTATAACTATACCTGAAGTAGCTATATCTGTGCTACCTTTAGATCCTTATGTATATCCTTAGTGTTTGATAAAATGTTAGGTGTTGTACGAAAAAAAAAAAAAAAAAAAAAAAAAGCAAGTCTAACACTTAGGTAGGCCTAGCCAATAAACCTAGTTAGTACTAGTTTCTTTTAACATTAGCTTAAAGTAACCGAAAGCATTTTTTCAAGTAGTTTTTTTTTAATTTGCTTTAATTGATTCATTTTCTTCACTACTATAGTTACTCATATTAAAGTGAATCATCACTACAGCAGCAGCACTATGAGGATTTGGAGACCTCTGGTGGAAATGTGTCATTGCATGCAACACATGAAAGAACACTGTACAGCATAGGTTGTGCTTCAGCCCCCTTCACCGAGCAGATGAATCTGATAAATGAAAGAAATTCAAAAAGGACTCAAAACTTGGTGAAGGACGCATCTTCTGAGGATGTGAGTGAATTATCTACTATTGTCATCACATGTTCATCAGTATAATGTTGACTTTGCATGTGAGATATTAACATCCAGCAGGTCCTTCTTTTTAAGTCATTATGATGTCAACACATAAAAAGAACCGACATGGCATGAAAAACTCTCGACCGGACGCCTCTGACTGTTAAATGATCATTTCAAGCTTACAGCTCGATTATTTCAAGCTTTCTCAGCAGCGCATGCTTATCAAATTTTAGCTTGTTTTATTCTCTGGACTAAGCTGAAATGCTGCTTATTTCAATTTTAACAGAAAAAATCTGAGTGCTGTTTAGTGCAAGTTGTAAAAATGTAATAATGCAAGGTTTCCCATCTGAAGCTGAATTCCAGAGTATTTCCTCTATAACAACAGAAACATCTCTGTACAAGTTTTTTTATTTAATCATGTTCTAAATTTAATTATGTAACTTATGATTCTCCTTTAAAGGGAAAGAATGTAAAGTGTGTATCTGTGTGTGAAACGGAGTCTGTCACTCACTTTGGTGCGAACACTTTCCACACCATGAGGTGCCTCCTGAGGATCGCTGCAGCACACACTGATGCCAAAACCTGCAGACACACACACACAAACACACACACGTGTTATCCCAAATGAAAAACGAACAACACAAACAAACACACCCTGATATCAACACCTGCACACCTAAATCCAGCCAAACAACAACTGATAGCTTATGGGGTCCGTCTCACGCCCACATCACACAAAGCTGAAGATCACCATCTGTCTGCTCACAGTTGCCTTGTTTCCAGTGAAAAATGCCTTTGAACACACCATGAAGATGACAGCTGATGTTCCCCACACACAAACGTACTGCACCTGTCTAAAACTGTGAAACTGCAGTGTACAAAGTAAAGAATATGTTGTTTGAATGTTCATGTTTAAGCTAAATCTAGAGTGTGAAAGTGAATCAAACCATCGGCAGCAGCAGCAAAAAAGTCTACTTAAAAGTGAATGTTTATATATTAAACAGTGAACTGAAATGTCTAGTCACATGTTCATAATTACACGAAAAAAGAAAATACATGAAATGACTCTCATGCTTTACTTAACGTTAATGTGTTGGCATTACCTTCAGAGCTGTTTATTCATAACAATATAATAATCACATATTAGTTTAAATACTTGGACATTCGAATAGCAAAAAATAGTTAAATGCTCATTCTTGGTGCAAAAGTTATAACTGTAAAATTAAGTTCTCTCTGTGTGTCCATCCAAGAGTGCTGTTTTCTCATGTAGCTTTCTTTCTTACTTTCCTCGCTTACTCTCTCTCTCACAACTGACGCCAATTTAACATGATCAATCAGCCAAAAAAGTGCTGATGAGGACTGACTTCAGCCAATGATGCTGTACATCCTGTACTGACCACAGGCAACTGTCCACCATGAATCACCAATAGTCCACTGTAGCTATGTGCCTCATTTCGTAGTCCATGTTATGCCCATAATAGGAACTCCAGGTCTAAGCTCCATTTCTCTATGGCCAGAATAAATAAATAGGGCTTTCGAAAAATCTATTGCACCCTGTGGGAGATAAAAATGTTCAGAACCCGACACGTTTTGTCTTGCATATATTTTTCTCCTGTATATCACTGGATATGAATATTGAGTTTGTTAAAGAGCCTTAATTTGGGGCAGTCGTGGGCTGGAGGTTAGGGAGCTGGCCCTGTGACCGGAAGGTCGCCGGTTCGATCCCCAGGACCGACAGGCCATGACTGAGGTGTCCTTGAGCAAGACACCTAACCCCCAACTGCTCCCCGGGCGCCGTGGATAGGGCTGCCCACCGCTCCGGGCAAGTGTGCTCACTGCCCCCTAGTGTGTGTGTATTCACTAGTGTGTATGTGGTGTTTCACTTCACGGATGGGTTAAATGCGGAGGTGGAATTTCCCCGGTTGTGGGATCAAAAAAGTATCACTTAATCTTAATCTTAATACTAATATTGATACAAGTGAGCTAAAGCTTTTGTGTATCAATCTGATGTCACTTAGGTATGTGAAAGTAAAGCGGGTTGTGGCACTGTTCTGGCGAGTTGTGCTACATTAAAATGTTCCACATGTTTAATACAAAAGCCTGCTCATATCATGCAAAGTCAGCTTCTTTTCCCTGTTCCACCTTAAATGATGAGGCGGTTCAGAACATAAGGTTAACTGCTGCACCATTTAAGGTAGAACAGGAAAATTAATAAGTAGCTGTCGAATGTTCTGATAAAATGTTCTCTGAAAACGTTAGCAGCATTATACAATAATTAGGATATTTTCATAGCCTTAATCAGCGGTAATATTAAGCCGAGTCTGTACTGACCTAGCCTGAGTGCAGGTAAGTCTGTAGAGCTTTTTGAATCAAGCTGTACAGAATGGAAATATCTATCGTATTTCACTGAGTATCAGATGAAGAACAGAGAACTGGTGGGAAACCTGCTTCTTTTGTTCTGTCTTCTCTTCATCTGCCCTCAATCTGTAAATGGAAACATGATACCACTTAAAGAGGCTGCCGGTCTAATAAACTCAGTTCATTGTGCAGTAGTATTAACTTACATGTAGTAACGTTCATATTTCATTGTAATTCCGAGGTTTCAGTCATATTCAAAAGAAGAAAGTTTCTAGGACGTGTCGTGTTCAGAACATTTTATCTACCAAAGAGGTGCTATAGAGATGATTTTTCGAGGCATCAGCTTGGTGTGTTCCTGCTTAGCCAACTATTTGCTAACTGTTCCTGCTTAGAAGCTTAGTTGGATCGAACTCTGGATTTTCTGTTTCACGACAATGGATCACTTTTTCCCAGGCTACATCACCCTGGCAGCTTATGCTACATGTCTGAGCTGCTCCATGGAAAGTTAAGTTTGGGATTTTGGATCAAAAACTTCTAACTCTTCAAACAACTAGGGTCAAGCCTCTTATTTTGTCATGACATTTCAGGTGAAAAAGGTCAAAAATGGCACGTTTTTGGCTGAAAGGAAAGCAGAAAAAAAAAGGCGAAACAGAACTACAACAAACGGTCAAAATCTAACACTTAATTATTTGAATGAAAATGCGAATGAGAAATAATGATAAAAAAAAAATAAAAAATTAAAAAAGTCTTTTTTCCTTCATTGTCCAGTGCTGGTCAACGCAGATGCTGTGTGGAACTCCCTCATGGTTTCTACAAGGAATATTAGACTAGAGACTTATTATTTCTGTTATTATTTATGTTGAGTATCAAGAGTGGGTATGACAGTTAAACTTCCTCACAGCGACAGCTGTAGATTTAGTTAAAAATGATGAAATTCACAAATGAAAGCCAAAGAGTTAAATATAACTGAAAAATGATGGAATTCAGTGCCTTGGATGACCAACCGCTCTGAATTTTATACTAAATTTATGTACTGTAATCTTTATTGTGGGTTAACTTTTCATGAACTGTTTATTTTTTGTGAGCTCAGTTTTGTTCTGCTGCAAACAGGTATTAAAAATACGTTCTTAAATAAAATGGCAATTTAAAATAATACAGGTATCAAGAACCAAAAAGCAATTCAGTAAGCACTAACACAGCGGTGTTGCTTTTTTGTTTTACATATTTACAGAGAATATTTTCTTTTTCCTTCTTTAAAAAATAAGCCACTTGACTCCTCTTCATCTTTCATGTGATTTGTCTGTTTGTCATGATTTCTTGCACACACACAAAGATCAATCACAGCCTGAGTGCATAAACCTGGGTTAACAGAGAAAGTTGTTAGCTGCTGTCGTAAAACGAGTTAAATGCATCTGTTTTGTGAAGGCGAAATTTAGGAATCCTGTCTAATATGAACCTGTTTCATGAGACGGACTCCTGAAGACACTGCTGAAGCCAGACAGGACTCTGAGAGGCAATGAATGAGTTTATTTATTTTCAGGTTTTTTTAAAACTATAAAAAAACCCATATTTTTGAAACAGTACGAAGACTTTCTAAGGGCATAAAGAATCAGCGCAAGTGTGTGTACCTGAGCTCCGGTGATGAACAGATAGCGCGCCGCAAGCTGCAGCAGTGCTGAACTGAACTGCTGAGGGTTTTCCCGCAGCCTCATCTCCATGACCACATCATCTCCATCTTCACCTGAGCGACCGGTTCGAGTTCCGCGCGCCTCATGCACCAATGGCCAGAACAGCAGCAGTGGACAGCCAACTGAACAGCCAGAGGAAAAGAGCAAGGTTACATCAGTGCCTTGAGCCTTAGACCAAACGACTTATCAAGCGATTTCACAGACACATTTATAATGTCGCAATAAAATCATGAGAGCCTTGCTAGAGTTTCTCGCTCGTGTCATCTCCATTGTTTAGTGTAAGGTGGTCAGGATGGTTGTCTTAGGTCAGTCTTTTTCTTGTCTTGACGCTGTGACAAAATCAACCATGTTTAATATTATAATGAGTCTTGGCTCATGCAAGTCTCTCTCTCATTCTGCCTATCGCACCGTACGCATGCGCTCGCTTGCCTGCTCTCTTGCGCGGCATGGGCACGTCACTATTTGCATATAAAGCACGGTTGATTTTATCGCAGTGTCATGATGAGAAACCTGACCCCTAAACACTAAACTCTAAATGATCGAGATGATGTGAGAATGATGCAACTCTTCCAAGACTCAAGATTCTTCTATACATTGGAAATTTGTCTGCGACAGTGAAATCGCTTGAAAAATCGTTTGCTGTAAGGTCAGCATTAGTTTTAAGCTGGAGTTATCATGTTAACTTTGCTAAAGACTAGAAGTCAATAGTCAGCAGATTCCTTCCTGTGAAGACATCTCCAAAACGTCCCTCAACCCACTCAAACTGCATTCAGCTCTTCTTTATGATCTCGCAGAGAGCATGATTTAGTGTGAACTATAAAAATGAACAGAACTTGACTGGATAGTCAAAGGAACAGCAGCTAGTTGAGCAGTTTTTGTGACTGAATCTTCTCCCATCCATAATAATGCACTGTCCTCCAACATCACACTTTCTTTTTGCAATCATGATCTAAAACTAAAAACGAGGTCAGCTGCACCTGCCCACAGTCCTTATACATGGCCGAGAGGACGGCATGATGTTAACTGATTATTAATTGTAATAAGAGTATCATGCAGTACATTACAGTCACCCGTCTGCACATTTTGCTGCTAACAAAAAGCTCTCCTCATTATAAAGATGGAGGTCTTTTGAAGCCGCCATATGAGTAAGTGGGCGAATCATGACTTTGATCACTGCTTTGTGATCTTGCTTAAATGTGCTCCATAAGAACTTCAGACATGGTATTCACAAAGGTCCTGAACACTCCAATTCAATATTACATCTTTACTTCAAAGCCCAAAAGTTATTAACCTTTTAGCCACCCTTATAATGAATTACTAAGTATGAGAAATAGACGCTACATTAAGAGTCATTAATGATCAAAGAACAGCCAAACCTGAAATGCAAACTCCATCTGACAGCACACAGATTCAAGTTTCTAAAGGCGATGAATTTACACAACTTTCCCTTTACCTTAAAGGGATTTTTATCCAAAAAAAATCTCCATAATAAATTTATGATGTTACCAAAGCCATTCAGACTGGTTTGGTGTGAAACGCTTCAGTCTGGCTTAAGCTTACAGCGTCAGAACTGTTCACAGTGGTGGTGCTAGGATGTCCAGCTCCAAGCTCCCGCTCATACAGTTATTAAATTAAATGGTTATGAATACACTGCCTGATGTCTGATGTCTTTATATGTATTCATACATGCAGGACACCATAAGACAAAATAGTCCCCAAAGAAAACATATTTTTTTATTTACCAGTACAAAAACTACTGAAAAGACACAAGCAAGTTCACCAGAGGTTTTGAATAGTAAATAAACGTCGATATTTGTGTTTGTGACCTCACTTCCTATCACCACCACTGTAATGAAACTGGAGTCTCCAAGTTCAAGGTGATTCATTTGACATCAAACCACTCTGCATGTTTAAATCTCAACAACTGAATTATTCAGAAATTTGGAAATTACACATTCTATGTCTTGGCTGATGGGCTTTGTGTTCAAAAGCATGAAGACAGCCCTATGATTAATAAATTCAGTGCACCTGTTGCTGACACAGGTGTTTAACTGCATATACAACTTTGTACAATCTCCAAAGCAAAGGGTTGACTAATAGAATGTGATGCTCTGGAGCAGCAGGTCACCATGTCCAGAGGCAGGAGTCAGCTGGAGGGGTACAGAGACCCCAGCATTGGGCTGTGGAGCAGTGGAGTTCTCTGGATTGATGAAGCTCCATCCAACACTTTGGGGATGAGTTGAAGTGAACCAGGCCTGATCATCCAACATCAGTACCTGACCTCAATAATGTTCTTGTGGCTGAATGCAGCACCGCCCCCCAGTGAATCATGCTGGTACTGCTAGGGGGATGTTGGCCATCATGTCTCTCAGACCAAGCATACCCGAAACAAGAGAATTCAGCAGTGATCAGCATGCATTGAGATGCAGTGCATAAAAAAAAAAAATACTGAAAAAATGAGCAACTACTGCCCTGTACTGCACACTTGGAAACTAAATATTATACATAAACAGATCAGCCATGTCTTTAGGTGATATGGCTAGGCAATGTGACTATATATCATTATCACTATAAATTATATAAGACAATATAAGCTTTTCTGAACAGCTTGTGGATATTATCAGTACTTGTAGGTACACAGGCAAACAGCATGCTTCACTATGAAGAGAGGTTAGATTAGTTCTGTTAAACTGGATTTAGTTCAACACAGTACTCCAAATACTGAATAAAATTATTGTATTTACAATTTTCAATTCATATTTCTTCAAATGTAATATAGTGGTTTATTTATGTCTGTTCCAACTGATAGGAATATTGCTATGTATTGTTAAAATTTCTTATAAAACCTCCTTATTAATACCCTTGATTTCAGAAGTGCTGTCTACAAACTTTTGGACGTATACAGTAGCGTAGCTGGTGTCTGAAGTTTGCTTCCTTAATTTTGCACTGGAGGTTCGAGGCTAAGAATTAATCAACAATAGCATGCATAAACCTTCTTTCAGCCACTCTTTATAGATAACAGTGAAATATACAGATGTTAGATTATATAATGCTAAGCTTCCATTACCTATGAGCTATATTAGCATTATAGCTCCAGTTTCCTACATTTGAGATAAGGTGCGAACAACTGTGTAAACTCAAATGTTCATCATGTTCACCTGTACCTGCAAACATGATGTGTGAGGCGAAGGTGTTGAGAGTGACAAGCGAGGCAGGTAGCACCGTGCCCGAGTGGCCCTGAGGGAAGCCAACAAACGCAGCACCCCACTGGATGGAGGGGAAGGTGGGCAGGTGACCTGTAGCATGGAAAAACTGGGAGGCAGCAAGAGACCACAGAACCACTGGAGCCCAGGGCACACTGAACACACCTGTGGAGAGATCAGCAGGACAGAGATAAAACTCCTCGAATCACAATACATACGTACAGTAACAAACATTACATAACAATAACCACACATTACTAGGTTTAATTAAATAGGCTAAATGTTCATTAGTTCTACCAACCTAAGCATTCTAGCTTTTCTTCCATCATTAGCAATTTATTACTTACACTAACTGGTTCATGCCTGCTTTTATTTACTATTGGCAACATTCATCGTAAGCAGGCATTATTTTATTAAAGACTTACTATTTGTTAGCATTCTTTGCTGCAGTTTCTGTTTTAAGTAACTGATTTATACTTGCTTTTATTTGTTATTAACAACATCAGCATTCTCCTATTATTATTATTAATGACTGTAGTGTCTGCAGTAACTGGTCCATGTTTGCTTTTATTTAGCCATTAATGAGGAAAATTTCATTTTTGCTCACTAACTACAAATTGTTTACTAGCAATGCAGTCACCAAAAGAAAGAACACACTGAACTGAAAGCCATAACTGAGAAACAAGGTCACTTTTACATCTAATTTGATGATTTATTTGTGCTTCTGAATCACCATAATGCTGATAATGCTTTAAAAGGTGATATTTGGTGCTTTGGGAAAGAGAACTGAGAGGACTAGAGGAGTCGTTTAATTTATATTACATAGCAAAATTATGAAAATAAAATACTTCACAGTTTCCCAAATATATTTAAAGCTGAATTCCAGAGCACCTTCTCTATAATGTAAAGCACATGGATGTAGATATAGAGTGTAACAGTGTGAAGTTTGTCCATCAGGGGGCACTGTAACAGACGTCGCTTTAGTATTCATTTTAGTGAAGAAACAGCCATTAACCTCGACAAGATCTAACGCACACAGTAACAGCTTTTAAACCAGAGGTTTGTAGTTTATTAGCAAAAGATCTTGAGTTATTATTTACATGATTTCCATTAAATAATTTCATTTAATCAATTAATGCTTAAAAGCTGACCAATTTGCTTTTGTTTTGAATGAGAACTGAATGTGGCACTTTGGACCATTTTCGTCCAAAACGTCAGTGGCTGGAAATTCAGTGCATCCCTATTAAAATAATATTTGGAAAATATTGAAATTTACATGATTTTCTACTTGCCCCGAATACCGTCAATCAGTCAAGACATGTTTGGTAGGGATATTTTGCTTCTTTGGTTTAGAACTGGAGCTGCTAAGCTAACAGAGCTAACAAACACTGGAAGTCAATAGTCACCCAACCCATTTCTACAAATACATGCAAAAATCTTTATACTAGCTTCAGATTATATTAATTAATTGGTAAAATGGCATGGATAAATCTCATTTATGCATTTAATCTAAAATTGGAATCATCATCATCATCATCATCATCATCATCTGCATAACATCACACTTTATGGTATTAGTCCACCTTTAAACTCGGGGAAGTGCAGTGGTGTGTTGTGAAACATTAAAACAGACCTACAGAAAACAAGTGTAGCATTCCATTTAGAAAAACAGAACGCAGAAAATTTTAATATGTTTCACTGAGCTATAACCCACACTGACTTGTCTGCATGACCTGCATTGAGACCTGGATGCGGTTTGAGAAACGTTTGGAGCATGAATTTGCAGAAATGGTGTGGGAAACTATTGACTTTCAGGGCTGGTAAGCACTGTTGTCTTCATAGTTTTAGTTTTAAACTAAAGACGGGAACTTTTGACACCAAATTTCTAGGTTCACTGACCATTTGAAAAGTGTGTTTTTCCCTTAACTACCAAGTAAAGAAGAAAAATGAGTTTACTGGAGTGACTCTGCAGGCTGGAGAGGGTGCTGGAGGAGGAGTGGAGGTGCAGCACAGCTGCGGCCTGCAGCAGCATTAGCAGGAAGGCTATTGCCATGCCTTCAGCGTGCAGCAGCAGCAGCCCCAAGCCCAGCAGCCCACAGAGCAAGACCAGCGGTGCCGAGTACACAGTGCCCAGCCCATAGGCCTCCACAGCTGGACGCCCGTCCGCCTCATCCCCCTCCGACCCTCCATCCTCCAGGGACTGCCGGATACGCTGGTACAGCTGTGGTATGAGGTGGTGCAGCTCCGCTTGAGGGCTAACTCCAGTGCTGGCGCGATACTTGGGTGGGGGCACAGACGTCCCACGGGAGTTCAGAGGCGCTCGCATCTTTAGAAACACAGTCAGTGGGTCAAGCCACAGCAGCAGCAGCCCAAGACCCAGGAGTCCAAAGGTGATCCGCGGCAAAACCACCTGTGCAAGGCTAATCAAAAATCGAGAACATAAATCAGGGCTTTAAAATCAACCAAAATAAAAAAAGGTCCTTTAAAAAAAAAAAAAAAAAAAAAAAAAAAAACACCTTATTAGTTTATGTTCCTGATCATATTAAAAGAGAATTCCACCGGCTTTCAAAATGTAACATGATTAAATGGTTAAGATGTAAACATTCAGAGAGGTTTGGTATAAAATGATCTGCTCTAGAAAAACTAGTTTGAATTGTTTACAGTGGTGGTGATGGGAACCAAACGTCCTTAGCATTTAAATGCCTCTAAAAGCTCACTCAGTGAATGTTCATGAATACACTGCTTGATGACTTTATGACAGTTTTGAGAAGCCATTCATGTCGGAGAGGTACACACAGAACACTAAGTAAAACATTTTTTCAGATTTATCACTATTTTACCATCTTCAACATTCCACATAAAACTCAGAAGACCCGTAGGTTCACTGTTGGTTTTGGATAGTAAGTAAAACGGCTATATTTGTGTTATAGACATCAGGACTCCTGGTTCCCATCACCACCACTGAAAAGGAAAAAAAAAAAGTCTGTAAATTTGTCTGTAAGTTTACTTCTCACCGACTAAATTTTGCAGAATTTTTTAAAAATCTGTGGAATTCTCTTTTAAAGACTCATCTGAGTTTCTTTAAGAGACAGAAACATCTTTTACCTTATCAGCTCTGCCAGATTCCTGAAGCTGTCTCCAGGAGTGGCACTGACTGCCCAGTGCAGACCCATGCAGATAGAAGCCAAAGGGAGCAGGCAGCGGGCAGTAAACACAGCCACGCTGGTGCAGTTTAAGTTGCCGTAGTGCCTCAGCCAGCGGTGCAGGAGGAACGCCCAAGCAAAGAGCGAGGCGACAGAGAGGATGTAGTGCAGGTTGCGCACGCGGCTGTCCTGCACTCGCGAGAGTGGTGTGAGGAAGGCCGAAGGTTGGCAGGAGCCCTGCTCCTCACGGCAGCTGTGGAACGACAGGGAAAGGTAGAGGCAGCCCACCAAAATGGCTACACTGACCAGCAGGGCGGTGCTCTCGCGGCGGACTGTGGAGAGAGGCAGAGCAGGCGGGAGAAGCCCAGGAGGTTTCTGCGTGTCCGATGGAGGACTGGGCACCAGGAGTCCATCCCAGTTCAGTCGAAGCGGAATGTAGAGGCCCAGCGTGAAGAGCAGAAAGGTGACCACGCGTCCCTCGGAGATGACATAGCTGTCCGAGAGTAAAGAGGCACAGCGCAGGAAGAGGACAAGAAGCGGTGGGTTGAGGAGGAGCCACACAGACAGACGGGCACTAGAGCTGCACAAAGACCATAAAAAAGACCATGTTGTGAAGATACTACACCACATTGAGACTGTGAGATCACTTTCAATATGTCTTAACTTCAAAGGTGTTTTAATAAGAAACACCCGTATCTCCCAAACCGTAACTTTACAGGTGAATGTGTGGTAATGTGGCACACTGTGCTTTTTAACATTTATACTGGGCCATTTTTCATGAATGAGACGTTCACATCAGGTAAAGAGCAGATTGCATTTTCAAGAGAAATAAAAAGTTTAAAACATTTTTTAAAATATACTAATTCATATACAATTCACATAATATATATTATATATTATGTACATTTATATTTATTTTTAACACACACACCCCCATCAGGTATAACATTACCCTTGTTTCTATGCTCATTGTCCATTTTATCAGCTCCACTTACTATATAGGTGCACTTTGTAGTTAAGCAATTACAGACTGGAGTTGTTAGCCCCCTTTTACCCTGTTCTTCAATGGTCAGGACCCCCACGGACCCTCACAGAGCAGGTACTATTTGGGTGGTGGATCATTCCCAGCACTATAGTAATACTGACGGCGTGGTAGTGGTGGTGTGTTAGTGTGTGTTGTGCTGGTACGAGTGGATCAGACACATCAGTGCTGCTAGAGTTTTTAAACACTATGTCCACTCCCTGTCCACTCTATTAGACACTCCTACCTTGTCAGTCCACCTTGTAGATGTAAAGTCAGAGATGACAGCTCATCTGCTGCTGCACAGTTTGTGTTGGTCATCCTCTAGTCCTGCTGGCTGGATATTTTTGGTTGGTGTACTACTCAGTCCACGAGTAAATTCCAGCAGCACTGCTGTGTCTGATCCACTCAGACCAGTGCAACACACATTTTTAATTTTAATTTGTAATCAACATTACACGGGCCAGTGTTGTCTTACCTGCCACGAGTAAAAGCCCGTCGAATCCTCCATAGGAACGCGACCTCAGACATCAGTGCCCCCGCTCCAAAACACCATGAAACCTCCACAAAGCCCAGCGTGAAAAGCTGACATGCAGCTACGGCTGCACCCGCCAGCAGCCCGGAGAGCAAGGGAGCCTTCAACACGCTGCCCTGTAGGACCATGAGGGACAGCTCCGTCAGAACGAAACACGCTACACAAGCAAGGCCCAGGACCAGCAGACCTGCTGCCATTTTAAGAGGGTTAAAGCGGGCCCACGAGGCGCGGCAGGTTTCCCTAACGGAATTTAGGTAAGCCTGCATGGAGGCTGTGAGCTCAGCTGAGGGTGGAGCACCTTCACTGACTGAGCTCAGGTACTGAGAAGACAGTTGGGTGAAGTGGGACTGAAGCTGGGACAGACCGTCTGCTGGAATGTCCTTGGCCATGTTTGAGTAGGTCTCCAGGAACCGGTTTACCTGATAAAAGATTTGAAAAAACATTATAAAAATTGCTATCCATATTTATTTTATGTTTTAACTAGAATGTCTTTGTTATGGTGCATTTAAGGCTGAAACATGGCTATGATCTCTGATCTGATTGGCTCCCTGTATTGTGCTTCATTTAAAAGGCTGTCCAGTCTGAAAACTCCATTGTTTCTTTCTTTTCTATGCAATTTTGTGAACATTTCATAAGGAATGGAACATCACAAATGGTCCAAACTTTTTATACTAACATACATTAAAATTGAATTATCTATATTCAGCTACATACAGCAAAGCTCAAAAATTCAGCAGTTCCCATCATGACAGTAAGTGGTTTTGCTTGTAAAAACATGATTTATCATTAAATAAATCTGGTAAATTGTAACAAGAATCATAAGTACAAATAAAACAGGGTTTCCTTAAAGCGAGGTTTGGAAATGGACACAATGACTCTCATAAAAATCACTACTTACTCTATCAATATTTGTGTTTATTGTACTATTATTGTTTTTTGAGCATATAAATGCCCTCTGACAAGATAAACATATATAAACACTTTCTAACATTTTAGTAGTGAAGTTATTGCTTCTCAATAAACAACTTTACTTTAACGTCTCATCTCTTATTTTTCACCTGTTTGACGTTGATCCACAGCGCCTCTGCCTGGCTGAGACTCATAGATGCACCCAGAGAACTGTTGAGGGGAAAGAGAGGCAGTAGAACCTGTCCTACGCTGCTGTATGGAATAGGCACTCCCAGCAGCAGAGCCAGTGTGGGCACCAGATCAGTCTGAGGAACAACCTCCGGCTCCATCTGCACACATTTCACACAGACACTCCTTCAGTAATCTTCAAATCATTCTTCCACTCTTCCTCACAAACACTGAGTGTCTACTTTTAACAGATCTGTGTAAACTCTACATGTAACATGCACATCAGACCATAAACACAAAGCATGTTAATGCATCTTCTTTACTAACGTGTAAAACTTATTTGGAACAGTCATTCAAATGTACTGAACAGTCCAGAAGGTTTGTGGATGAGGAACATTAAGTTCAGGCATTTCTCTAAGTGAGATTTCTCAATTAAGTAGATCTAGACCTGTGAGCCGGGTGTTGGGAACAGAGGGGATCCACTGTAGAGGAAGAGAGCTGCATCCGTCTCCTTCTGGCTCTCTCCACCATGGTCTCCTGTGTCCGTCATGCCATGATCCCCCATCACCACCAATAGGGTGTCGTTCTGCAGTCGCTTAATCACTGACCTGAAGTCAGAAAAGTAAAAACATAGACACTCTTACTACACTGAAATCAGTGGTTGTTTAAACATGCTAATGCTGCTAATGAGAATGAATTACCTATCCTCCCTATTAAACATACCCAAGTTTATACAACTAAACAGTATTTTTTAAAGGATACATGAAAAACTTTTCTTTGAGCATGTGTGTTGTGGCGATCAATCAGTGGTCCTTACACAAAGACGAATTACCATAGATGTGGGCAGTTTCATTTTACAATATGAATTTGGATGCATATTTAAATAAAAACCATAACTTCACAGACACAGGAACTCGCCTGATTGGGCAGAGAATGGGCAAGCTCTACAGTCCAAGACTAACTGGACCAGATGTGTTATTTTAGGTCTAGTTCTCCTGTAGCAGGGCTCCGCTTTAAACAATGCAACGCTGCCCCTGACCTGATGACTTCGTCCATCTGTGTGAGCTTTTCTGCCATGGCAGGATGGTCAGGGCCAAATCTGTGTCCACAATGATCCACACCCAGAAAGTGAGCAATCAGGACATCCCAATCGTCTCCCTCCACTGTGAGGAACACATGGGCTGTTAGAGTTCTCCATTAAAGAGATAATGCAGCAAAAAGAGGATATATAGCAAACGGTTTATAGTAAAATATGGTGCAGACAAAATTCTGGCTTTAAGCTGTCAGCTAAGATTGTTTTTAGCTTTGTTTTGTTCTTTATATGTTTACAAACAGACAGAATGTCATGCAGTGTCAGAAACCACTTCAGTAGATTTGCCAGAGATACTCACTGGTGGGGAAGATGTTCTGGAGGATTCCGTTGTCCACCGTGTGTAGATCCTTCACATTGAAGGAGGGGAAGGGGAGCGAGCGGTGGAACTTTCTGGGGAAAAGACTGACCCATGTGTCGTCGCCCATGAAGACCACTCGCTTGCCTTCATAAAGCACAAAAAAAAAAAGACGCATCATTCCATTTTCCATCTTCTCAAGATCAACACTGCAAAAAAACAATATCTTCTCTTAACTCTACTCAGTATAGCTAATATCTCTCATAGTGAGATGTATCTTATCTGTAGATACACTATATTGCCAAAAGAATTCACTCCCCTATTCCAATCACTTCCCTGGCCCAGGTGTATAAAACCAAGCACCTAGGCCTGCAGACTGCTTCTTCAAACATTTGTGAAAGAATGACTTGCTCTCAGGAGCTCAGTGAATTCCAGTGTGGTACTGTGATAGGATGCCACCTGTGCAACAAGTCCAGTCATGAAATTTCCTCACTACTAAATATTGCACAGTCAACTGTAAGTAGTATTATAACAAAGTGGAGGCAATTGGGAACGACAGCAACTCAGCCATGAAGTGGTAGGCCATGTAAAATGACAGCATGGGGTCAGCGGATGCTGAGGCACAGTGTGCAGAGGTCACCAACTTTCTCAATTTCTACAGACCAACTTCATGCGGCCTTCAGATCAGCTCAAGAACAGCGTAGAGAGCTTCATGGAATGAGTTTAAATGGCCAAGCAGCTGCATCCAAGCTTTACATTACCAAGCGCAAGGCAAAGCATGGAATGCAGTGGTGTAAAGCGCCGCCACTGGACTCTGGAGTGGCAAGTCACGCTTCTCTGTCTGGCAATCCAATGGACTACTCTGGGTTTGGCGGTTGCCAGGAGAACGGTACTAGTCTGACTACAAAGTTTGGTGGAGGGGGAATATGGTGTGAGGTTGTTGGGCCCTTAGTTCCAGTGAAAGGAGCTCTTAATGCTTCAGCAGGCCAAGAGATTTTGGACAATTTCATGCTCCCAACTTTGTGAGAACAGTTTGGGGACGGCCCCTTCCTGCTCCAACATGACTGCACACCAGTGCACAAAGCAAGGTCCATAAAGACATGGACAAGGTGTGCATGAGTTTGGTGTGAAAGAACTTGACTGGCCTGCACAGAGTCCTGACCTCAGCCCGATAGAACACACGACTGCAAGCCAAGCCTCCTCATCCAACATCAGTACAGTAAATAAAATGTGTTGTAGTCATGGTGACCCCTGGTTCTTATCACCACCACGGTAAATTCTACAAATGAATCATTTCACACCAAAACAATCTAAATGGCACTTGTTTACATTTCAACCACCAAAATGTGCAATGAACTGGCGGAACTCCCCTTTAACATCCCAAATCCTAGACCTCCATTCTATTTTATTTTTTCTTCCTTGAGGTTCACTTACTATCTCTGGTTTGGTTTAGCAAAATCAGCCTAATTCATTTTTAGATCCATTTTCCCAACTTCGCGGTATCCTAGGCTTTTCTTTATTACTATGCCTTTAAGAGTTATATATGTAAATGACCTCTGCTCTCATTTGCTGTCTTCCATTGTGCCTCATTCAACCAAAAAAAAAAAAAATCAGTGCCAATGTTTCTGTTGGTGTTTTTAATGAATCATGGTCCAAATAATGCAGCTCCATCACAATACTGAATCAGCAACACATTAAAGAGCCAATATTCTACCATTTTCTTGCATATTATTATTTCCCCCCCCCAGTAACTTTTTTTCCAAGTAGCCATAAAATGTTATATGAGCCTGTTTGGAGGTCATTTGGTTCAGCCTTGAATTTTAATATTTTTATTTAAAAGTTGATCTTTAATTACGTTAATAAAAATATCAGATAAATCCATTTCCACTGAGAGGCCACTGTCCAATAACAGGCCTGCAGAGAGTGTTTAAACATGTGCTTTTGTTTCTGTGCCTTGGTTACGTGCCGGTGTAGCACATGCGGTTTTTGGTTTTTCTTTCTTGTTCCCTTTTCGTTTTTTTTCTCTCCTCTACCTTTTCCCAGGTGGACAGATGATTTAAAGGGAGGAGCTGCCAATCAGGACTGCTGTTTCCTCATCTGTGGGCGTGCTTTGGCAAACAAAAGAGCTCCATGACTACAAGACACTCCACGTGTGAGATGAGCTGCCTTCACCTAAGAGCGGTGCGATGGTAGTGGGTCTAAGTAAGTACCTTGTATGTGTGATGCATGTTTATAGAGGTTTTATTAGCACAGCGGAGTATTAGTACAGTGGAGCCCAACTCCTCTGCTCTAACTCACCTGCTTGACCCAGCTGGTGGACAAGGTTATCCTCAAGGACAGCGCTGGAGGCAAAGTTGTTCCCCACATCGATGAAGGTGGGCAGGGAGCCGGTGGTGAATCCTTTGATCCTCTGCATGGTAGTGGTGGGCGGATCAGCCCTGAAGGTGTACAGCCTGGCCTGGGACGGCCGAGACGAAGCCATCTCGTCCAGGATGGGCAGTTTGTTCTCGAAAGCTCTGGGCGAGGTGTTCCCCGGGTCGTAACGAGTAAAGTCAGCCTTCAGGGCGTCAATTATGAGGACGACGGCTCTGCGGAAGCGCGGCTCCTTCAGACAGAAATCTCCTTTCACATCAGCTCCTGGGGGAAGGACGTCTGCACAGGTGCTGGTCCTGTTGACCTCCAGCCGCACCAGCAGGAACCCCCCGACGAAAAGTAAGATGCCCATATAAAATAAAGAGCATATCCAGAGGAGGAGGGCCAGGACAGGCAGGCTCTTCATTCTGTAGAGGTGCTTATAGCAGAGAATGAATGAAAAGATGGGTGTGAAGGTGGGCCCATAATCATTCAAACCTAAATAATGCTCACGGTTTTTAAATGAAATGGTTTCATGTAGCAGTGTATCAAAATGTACAATTCACTCTGCAGTCCATGGAGTTCACACTAAAAATTAAGCTACAAAAACAGCCTGTTTTGAATTTTTGCGATGTCATAAAACCAACACATATATATACACCCATTCAGCCTACAGCATCTTAGCCCTGCCCAGTCAAGCTGAAGTTATAAGAAGTGTTACAGTCTGGATTGCTTTTGAATGAGAGTAGCCAATCAGAAGAGAGGTCATTTGCATGCAAGGTAACAAAAACGGTCAATCTAAGGGATAAACATAGGCTGGAAAGGGTCACATACAAAGTAACTGTGTTTGGTTCATGCAATCACACAAACACCATAAGTGGACATACAAGAAAACTAGAATATGGACCCTTTAAAGGGTACATATGGCATGCTGAAGGCACTGAGCTAGACTTAATATAATGCTAACATGAAATTAGAGTAAAGTTAGTTCTCAATCCATAATCCTCTGCTGTTGACTGAGGTAGAGGATATTGCCAGTTTAGCCAGTTTAATGGGGTGCTAATAACTGCAGCCACTACCATGACAGCTACAAGAGAGAGAGGGGCATTGAGATTCAGGACTGGTGTGACATGCTGTGAGTACAGTAAATAAACTGTATGAACTGTCTCTGTCTCCCTGTCTCCCTGTCTCCCTCTCTCTCTCTCTCTCTCTCTCTCTCTCTCTCTCTCTCTCTCTAGCACGCTTTATCGTTATACTGACCTTGCACAGCTCTGCTCGTCCTCCCTCTCGCTCGCTCGCTCGCTCTCAGCTCAGTCTGGTAAAGGACCGTACAGACTCACTCCACGTCCGCTCTCAGTGAAGCTCCACAACCACATCAACAGCGGCTGACAGTGTGAATTAGAGCCCGTGTTGTTGAGCTTTGGTCTCGGGCGTCGCTGCTGCCACACTGCGGCTCATTTCATCTCGGACGCCTCGCTGCCAGGTTTCCTTTTCCGTCGACATGCGCTCCTCTGTCCGACATCAGAGTGTCAAAATAAAAGTCGCGGTTATTTTCCAATTTCGTTTATTTGTATTTTATTAGGTTGCGTGGTTTTAACTACGAAAATACTATGCAATCTACCGACCTTTCCAGCCTCTCTTTATTCACTTGTATTAAAGTACAAAATTTAATGCCAGTCATTCAGAGTGGTTGGTTGATGATGGTAAAATAGCAGGCTTGAGTAAGTTTTGTTTGGCGAGCTTTTATATATCAACTGAGCCCTGCTGATGCAAATAAAAAGAATACGTCCTCACGACTTAGTAAGGCGTGGGAGTTAGATAATTAAGCTTGACTACAGGTCAATAAGGCATGATCTCGTCCCCACACCTTAACAAATGAATGGTCACAACTTAATTGCCTTATTCCCACGCCACAACTAAGTTGTGGCTACGCATTAGGATCTTATTTGTATGGATTTGAAAATAGTTTTACCCTAAACCAATCATTAATGATGTTCTCAGAAATCAGGCAGTGAATTCACAACCATTTCGTGTAATAACTCTGTGGGAGCTTTGAGACGTCTGGTGATTCATTTTGACTCAGTAAGCTTCTCGTTTTAAAACGTGTTCAAATGACTTTATTCAAGTTTTAAAGAAACAGTGAGTAATCTCTGCTCTGATTGGCTGCCCTATATTGCGCTTTGTTTAAAAAGACCGGGCTGAAACGCTCCTTCACAGTGGGCGGAGTTAAACCGCTGTAGGCTGAACAGGCAGATGTTTGGATATGATGTCACAAAATCATTGGCTGTTTTTGCAGCTTGGTATATCGACATGTGTGGAGTGTCTATTTTTAAAATTTTTAATAATGCTTACATAATTCATAAAACGTTTAATAAATAGTTTGAAAAAAATTATGAAGCTTTCATTAAATGCACCAATATTCAAAAATAATTGATTAATAATGAACCCAGTAACCAATTCTTCCACCAAGCAGTGCAGTTCTTTGGTAGTAAGCTATGGTTACCAAGCAGCCTGATGACACAGAATAACCAGTCACGCCAATACAGATTTCAACTGATATGTGCAGACAATTGTTTTTAAAGCAGATCAGCCAGTCAGATTTTAGAAGTGGACCTGGCTTATAAGCACCACAAATGTTTAGTGATTATTCCACGCAGGATCATTTTACACATCAAAAATCACTGTTTGAATACCAGACACTTTACATTTTTTTTTATTTGAGATCTTACCCAAGTTGCACCTCATGTTCATCATCATGAGAACTAAAGACGTTCATCCAAAACTAGTATATTTAAATATATTACTTTATACTATATTTCCCCAATTACAAGTTGCCTAGTGCCATTTTAACAAAACGAAAAGCTGATGGTCAGCATAAGACAATATTGACAGTGTGTTATTTTAGTGTACAATTGAAGTGTCTGCTTTTCCTTCAGAGGCTCTAAAAAAGATTAAATGCAAAGTCTCCCAACAACTAGCCAGCAAGTCAAACTTTACCAAAGAGTGAAAGACCAGTTTGAGTATCTTTAAAACGATTACAGGTCTTTTGTGTAGGATAGTTTAAAGTCTTAGTGTATGGGGGGGGGCTGTTTTACAAGCACTTCAAATGACTATATAAAAACAATAAAAATAATTTGTTGTAATTAGCCTTAAAGGAGAATTCCACTTATTTTTCTAGACTTCTGTGTTATTCAGTGGTAGAGATGTAAACAAAGTGAGTGGTTTAATGTTAACTGTAGAGAAACTACAGCTCCATCACCACCACTGAACAATTCTGATATGGTATGCTTCTCTAGAATGGAGCATCTCACACCAAACCACTCTGAATGACTTTACAGCATAACCATGCCGCTATGCAAATTTAGAAAAATTGGTGGAATTTCCCTTCAATTAAATCTCCAACACCTTTTATAGGGGAAAAAATTAGAATAAGGTTAATTTACGTTTCCCAATGAGAGATTTAATATCAGTATCTGCAGAAAAAACAATAATAAAGGGTTCACACGATGCAGTCATCTGTAAATATGTATATTTTCTATCTTCTGACAGAAACATGGGCTTAAAGCAGAAGGGTAAATGCAACATACATCAAAAATCCCAAAATAAAAATGGTACAAAAGGGAACAGTACACACACAAGAGAGAAAAAAAAAAACTCCAGTTACTGCCATCTCTAAAGCAGAAACAGCCACTGTGATCATTTTCTTCATTCGCTCTCGACCTACAACCAGCATTGTAAGGGTGTGTAGTCTCTCTAGTCCTTCTGTTGGACTCTCCACGGGAATGGAATATCTCCTTATGGGTGTGCATGTGTCAGTCAAGTCCTGGATCAGAGGTTTGTATCTGGGCCTTGGCTGAAATCACTGAGTTAATGGCTGGAAGTGGACTGAGGTGCTGTGAATTCAGGCACTGTTTTCTCCTCCAGCTCAGCTTCTGCAGTTACAGCGGCCACGTTCTGCAGCGGTTTTGGATTTTGTGTCTTGGCTAAACTGCCATAAATAGCCATTGCCTGGTGTGAAAAGGAAAAAAATGCATCAGATGAGAAGCACACAAATAAAAGTAAACTACTGAAGGCCTCAATCGGGGCAGTTAGTCATCAACAATGTTCATGTGGGAAGGAAAAATGTGTCTCGAATGCCTGAACTGAGGTCTGGTGTGGTCCTACAGTAAAGTCTGGTCACTCTTTTTACATCTTGGCTCCACATTTCCAGTCACAGTTCAGTTACTGTCTGCATAAAACAAGCAGGCACACTAGAAGCTTAAAGGAGGATAAACAATTAATTAATTAATTAATTAATTAATTAATTAATTAATTAATGCTGTATTTTAGTTTTTGCTGTCAAAAACGTAGGGACTAAAATTAAATTAAAGTTGATTTTAAATGCAAAAAAAATCTAAACTGTGATAATTATTATTAGAATTATTATTATTATGCTAAAAAAATAAATTAAAGTATTACGAAATTTAAGTATTGACCACTACTAAAAATGGCATGCTAGCAACACTAAACCTCAACACTCATTAAGACTGTGAAAGTATATGAATATGCAAATTGTACAAACCCCCCACTGCCCGGCACACCATCTCTGTTACAGGCCGAACAGACTAAAACTAAACTAAGCTCCCACTGTAACATTAACAATCTAAAAAGGGTCTGTCTTACCGTCACTCAATTTCAGTCGCTCAGATTTGAGTCTCTCAGTGCCATATCTTGTTTTTATCCCCATCCCTTGTTTTTTAGGGTCACCTTGCCCCTTGAAAATGAGCTACAAGTGGTGCTGGCTAAAATCTACCCTACAAATTGTGTGATCCTCAAATAAAGAAGAACATTACTTGATTAACAGGCTACCAGCGGTGCTCTGTAGGCGACCCTGTAGGTCTGCAGTGATAGCAGAGGAGGGTAAAGCTCAGCAACCTCACTGCTGGGCGGGCTTTAGTTACATTAAGGGCATCATATGCCTTCAAAGGGGTGGAGGAGGTATGATAAATACTTATTATTGCCCACCCCTAATTGCTCAGTGATATGAAGCTGAAGTCAGCTATTCACCAGCCTCTTGTTCGAATTTTCCTGTTCTACCTTAAATGGAGCAGCGGTTACATTCTGGCACTTCAGGCGTCAGTACTGCTGGACTATTTAAGGTGGACTGGGAATACGATCTAACTAGGTACCGAGACATCATCATACCATGTGATTTTTTTTTTATGCTTGTTATGAAGAAAAGGATAATAATACATTAAAATAACATTAAAGACAATAATGTTATTGTAAATCATCAAATTTACAGAGCTGTTTAGGATTCAGCTTGGGTTTGACATTACCTCTCACTGAAACAGACATTGAAAGTGTGTAATCCATTCAAGTGTCATTTTTAGACTTTTATACTGCAGTTTTACAGTAAATCATACTATAACTACTTTAATCCAAACCCGTGATAGTAAAGATGGAGTTGTTTAGGCTGTTGGCTCTTTTAGCCTGTTAGCTAGCTAACCAGCCTAGTTCTTGTGAAGTTATCTGTACGCATAGTAGCCAGAACAATTGTTCTTTAAGCTAGAGGTTATGTACTCTCTATGCTGTTTTTATCAGATTTTAAATATTTTTGAAATGTTAATGTGGCTTTCAGTTTTGGGTTTATAAGTATAAACCACTTATACTAAGTAAGTGTAGACCACTTGCATAAGACATCTTCAGTGAAATGTGGCCTTTAAGACCCCCCTGCACCAGAAATGCTTTTATTATATGGTTAACTCCTCTTGGAGGGCTTATATTGTTTATATAGACTGATATAAATGTGTGATAAATTTGTTCATCAGGGATCAACTTTTGTTCTTAACTAGAAGTAGGGTCTTACCATGCTCATACCATGACCAACACGACAACAGGCTCTTTTTTTTCAAGGGCAGGACTTTACGTATCACTGTAGCCAAGCTGAGCGTTGATCCATATCATCTATATTTCAACCAAAGAATTGTCTCTCTATATTATGACATCTCTGCTTACATCCAGTTTCTAGTCCTGAATTTTGTAATCATGACATTAGGAGACCACTGGAGCTGTGTTCAGACTGCAGGTAAAAAAAAAAAATCAGATCTTTTGGGATGTCTGTTCGGACAGCTTTTGCAAGCGATGAGATTGGATTTGTGTGTACAGACATCACCCAACTATCTGCATGGGTTGCTGTGGTAGCGACGTAGGCATCAGTAACTATGTAGCTACACTGTTGATGCGGATTTCAAATGTGGATGCAGGAGGTGCATCATCTCACCCTCCAATCTCTGGCATAAGCATGAATCTCTGGGGCTCTTTTTTTAATTCCAGCACTTCTGTTCTGTGGATTTGACATGGTCATTGTGTGTCGTGTTGTGAGTGATGCAAAAAACACTGAAATCTGACATTAGATATAAGCAGCTAGAACATTCAGACTGAGATTTTGTAAAAAATCTGATTGGAATCGCATGCAAAAATCGGATTTCATGTGGTTTTGCTGTCCGAAATACGAAAATCAATCTAGAAACAATCGGAATACACCAAAAATCTGATTTAGGCTAGCAGACTGAACCTAGCCTTAGTTACATCATCAGTTGTAACTACTAGTGATAAGCCAGGACCAGAAGTGGATCAATGCAGAAAAGCCAAAAGAAGGCAAGTGTTTAATTATTCAACTAATCAAATAATATCCATAGACTAATAAAATCTAAAAATAATCAATAGTTAGTGTCCTTGTTAGTTTCCTAGTTAGTGTCCTAATGACGAAATGATTCCATATGCAAAAACTGCCCAGGAAATTAATAAGGGAGTATCCCAATTGCTCAAAGCTTAAAGAACATACTAATATTCACTGCCTGAGAAATATGACGATGGTGACCAGTTGCTAAGTGTGTGAGGTAAAGTAAGGCACCCTGACCTGAGTGACCATGTTGGAGATGTCTCCTGTGTTGGAGGGCAGGATTATTGTGTTTGATTCCTTGGCCAGGTTGGAGAAAGCTGAGACGTACTGCTCCGCCACGCTGAGAGACGCAGCAGCATTTCCGTTCTGATAAAAACACAAACAGCACAGTCAGCATCTGCAGACCTTATTTGTGCTTTCTTTGGCAAACAAGATGCAAAATAAAGAGTACTTCAAAACTCAGTTAGGAGATACCTGCTGTGTTAGGGCTTCAGACAGCAGTCTAATGGCCTTTGCTTTTGCCTCTGCTTTGGCCAGCATAGCATTTGCCTCACCTGGTGAAGAACAATCACAGATTAAACCTCGAATTGAAAGTCAGTGCATACACAGTAGTTCAATACCAGCACACAAACATACGCTGGCAGTGAGTCTCACCTCTGCTACTGTATCTCACTCTGAGATAACTGCAGAGGTGTCTCCACTGCTCTCCACAGACTCTAGAGGTGTTACTCTACCTGCAGCTTTGTTGATCTGTTCCGCTTTCTGTCCCTCAGAAGCCAGAATCTGAGCCTGCTTGCAACCTTCTGCTACGTTTATAGCCGCCTCCCTTGTTCCCTCAGACTCCAGAACTGTGGCTCTTTTCTTTCGCTCTGCTTCCACCTGTACAAGAGTCACACACCAGATTATTAATCAAACCTGTGCACAATGATTCAAGGATTTTTTGCGGCTTTTAAAGCACTGTGGCCACTAAAATGTGCTCTAAATACATTTATCACACTGTCTGTGTAAGAATGATAGCAATATATTACAAAGTTTTCACATATCCACCTATACAGCCTACAGTAGTTACAGTAGCCTCACCCCTTCACACATATAAGGAGTACTTCAGCTTTCTAACACAGGACTAATCAGACAGCCAATCCGAACCCTAATTTACATATATTTTCGTTTTAAAAGGCACAAAAGCAAAACTAGCCTGTTTAATTCTGAAGGATAAGGAAAGGTTGTGAAAATGTTATTAAAAATTATGACTGTCTTGGGAGGCATAAAGCCACACAAACTTTACAGGTGGACTTCAGGGGGAAAATAACAAAACATAAGAAAAATGCAGGAAGGGGTGAAGAGAATAAAAACAGGCTAAAATATGGTGAGCATGCGCTGCTGCCCTGTAAAGCCTGAAATTGGAGATAAACCGATCAGCGTTTCTGGGGCCGATACCGATCACCTTTTAGCACCATCGGCCAATAGCCAATTCTGATCCAGGGCGGGGCTAGATGGTTAAAATCTATTCACACCAAGTATGATTTTTTTGGATGAAAAGGGGGTGTGATTCTAATGGCCTGACCTTAGATCAGTGCTTCTAATCTGATGCATTATAAATGTGGGCCAATGTTACCGTTAATGTTTATTTGTAATCATTTATCACTCCCTGTTATCACTCCTCTTGATTAAAAGGTGCTCACCTGCATTTGCATGGACTCTTTAACACGCGGGGGAACATGAATGTCCTTTATTTCATATCGTAGACAGCGAATCCCCCACTCATCTGCCGCCTGGTTGATGGAGTGCACGATGTTGGAATTCAGAGACTCTCTCTCCTGTTAGAATAAGCAGAACAGTTTATTCTGACCGCCCTATTTAATTGATTGAAAAGTGTCCTACCTTTGCTTTTATAGTGACAACAGTAAAAAAAATGTTCCAGTATAATAGTATTACACACAATAACTTGCACAGTTTACACCATATTGGTATCACACACACAACCGTTCTGGAATATTTCCCTGTATTTACAGTACCATAAACTTAAATAAAACTTCATATGAACAGCCTAAGTCACATCCTAAGCCTTGTACTCTTAGAATTTAACAGCTGTGAGAGATTAGGCTGAAAAATGCTAGAGTCAACAGCTCATGTTCTAGTGAACACAATAGGATGTGGTGGTATTACTAAATTCATAAGGGAAAAAACAAAAACGTGTCATACCCTAAAGACTTTGTCTAGAGTGAGTTTTCCTAATTCTGATCTCATAGTGGTCTGTGCCAGCTGGGTCACTGCATACTCTGGATCCTCCACTCCATAACTGGCCTGGGAAATACAAAACAGAAAGACATAAGACCAACGTAGAAGAAGCACAGCTCAGAACCGCACTGCATTCTCTAACATACCTTAAAGGGGTCGAGTATCCGGAGGTATAAAACTCCATCAATTTGGAGTGTCACGTTGTCTGAAAGAGGACACAGCAATTAATCTCACACAGCGATGCTCAATCAAAAATAAATAAATGAATTAAAAAGTTTCCCTTCACTTCAGTGCAGCTAAACATTTGAAATATTTTGACTCACCAAGAGATACAGCAGATTGCTCTGGCACATCTATCACAATCTCTTTGAGGCTCTGTACATATCGGATTCTGTCCAGTATCGGTATTAAAAAGTTCAATCCCTGGAGAAATTACACACACATGGCATGTTCAAGGCATTACTGGTTCAAATATTGATTCCTGATTCCCGCACACACACACTCACACACACACACACACAGATATATACACATATACATATACATATATATATATATATATATATATATATATATATATATATATATATATATATATATATATATATATATATATACACACATACACACACATAAATACATATATATTTTGTAAGATCTTGCTGGTGTGGGTTTATTCTTTATCAGTGAAGAGGACAAAAGGGACTTCAGCACCAACAGCTCCCTCTTACGGAGAACATTCAGACTTCTAAACACAGCTTTATAACCATTATTCCAATAACAAAATAAGCACTAAACTGATTAATCAAGAACATAAATTCTAATGGATTTTTTTAAACAGAGTTTCACTTTTAATTGAGTAATTATGACAATTTTAGTACATATTTAACATATTTATATACACCAAAAGTATGATGTCCTTGGTACTGTTTAAAATGATCTGTTTCTGCTTGCAAAAACACCACCTTAACATACAAGAAGAAAAGCTAATACACAAATACATTAAAAAATAAATCCTTTTTTCAGAAAATGTGGTTGAGATGAGCTGTTTAGACGGACACAGGTTTTGTTCTGAATTTCTCCTCAACGCCCTCAGACACTGTGTGAATTTGTTAACTTCCATCAGCCATGAACCTTTACAAAAGTACAGGCTAACCAAACCAGGCATGTTAAAATACATGTACACACTGTTTTTGTGCACGGCACTAAGGAGGACTGTAGGGTTTTGTTAACAACTAAAAATAAAAAAAATAAAAAAACCCTGCTGTCTAGAACGTTCTAAACCTTGCTGGATGGCGGCGAACCAGGCTTAGCGTACCGGCTCCAGAATCCGGTGGAAGCGTCCCATCCTCTCCACTACCCAAGCCTCCTGCTGTGGGACAAAGAGAATGACGGTGTTCATGGGGAGGCTGGAGGCCCAGCGCTGCTGAGCCCGTGTCCCCCAGAGGACCGGGACGGTCTGTCGCGAGTGCTAAAATCAAGCATACAAAGACACACTTTAGAAAAACAACTGGAGAGCAGAATGAACATTCATCTCCTACAAAGACTCTTCAAACCGTGTTTACTGTTTACACCAAGTTTTAAGCTTTCTTCACTGGTTTTACTTCAACAACAAATCATAACAGCGCAAAGGGTCATGTCAACACTGACGATCACTGATGATCATATAACAGGGTGCCAAGCCAGAGTTCAGTGGGATGCTCGCTTTATCCGTTAAGAATAGTCTTGGTGTTAAGGTGCTTTTGGAAAACACAGCTCGATATAAAAACTGTTTTCCATTAATACTTAGATCACATGAAAGCTTCAGTTAATACAAAGGTTAACAAAAGCACCTGGAACATCTGCACAATAGAAAAAAAATCAAATAATTTGTGTACAGCAAACTGAAGAGTTTATTGCCTACAGGCCTGTTTATTACTGGCTATTTATTGACCATTTTATTATCGTCTCTTTAACACTTGTCCACTGTTTGTTTTTAATTGAAGCACTAATGATACTAACATTCTACTGCAATACTGACGATATACACATGATACGTTCAGAAAAACTTAAAGTACATACTTTATCACAATAATGATATATATTGTCAAATTCCCTGGCTCTGGTTTCTTCCTCATTCAGCAGATGGTTAAGAGGCAATAAGAGGAGTGTGAACCTAACTTGACTATCAATGGCTCTGAAAGGGTCTAGCTAGACCATCAACACAATCTGTAGAAATACTAAAGGACTTTCTACAGGATTCAGATAAAACTATATTATATAGGCCCAAATATACAGTTTTAGAGTAAACAAGTGCTACTGTCAGACAATAAAGAAATAGTACAGGAGGCAAAACTAGGAGATGAGGCAACACTATAGAAACCTTACAGTGGCTTCCAGCACTATCAACCAAGCGTTCAGTAAAAAGCATTCTAAACAGATAAAAACGTCGACAGAATACTCTGAGAATGCTACGAGGCTGAAGCTCATTTCCTATTAGTCCGCTTCTTGTTCAAGTTTTGCCGTTCCACCTTAAACGGTGCAGTTCCATTCGAGACGCTTCGAACCAGAAGCTGGCGAATAGAACGCGGTCTTAAACTCACCTTCAGAAGGCCACTGCCAGCCCGCCAAACCGCAGACCTCAGCATATTGACGGCGGATAAAGCAGCTCAAGTTCAACTTCAGCCGAAAAGCTCAGAAATGATGAAACTGTCCGCAACCTTCCAGACCCCCGCTCCAGCGTGACCCCCTGCTACTCTTCTTCTGCGAGCCTGCTGCGAGCCTGCTCCGAGCCCAGAGCACTCGGAGCGCCCCCTACAGGCGCTGAGAGCGTTAAACAGCCCGGGTGGGAATCTCAAATCTGGCCGAGTCAATCAGGACTGCATTCAGGACCCCCAGCCACCCCAGTAGTATTATTAAAATACTTAATCCTAGTCATAAAAAAGTGAATACTAAGTAAATAATACAACATAATTAACTATATGGAAGGCAAATCGAATATCTTGGCTGCTAATACTAAAGTGGCGATGTAAATGAAAATAAACGCACGATGGATAGGCTAAATACACACACACACACACACACACACACACACACACACACACACACACACACACACACACACGCAAATCTGCTCTGGGAAGCGTAAATTCACATTTCCGGTCGGGTTTCAAACAATCTCGCCACTAGGCGGCGCTGTGGTGGAGTAAATGTAAATCTCTCAGGTTGGACCTGGCAGCTTCTTACTCCCTACATTCTCTACACAGGGACCAAAAGTTTGCCTCTTACAGTCTAGTAGCCCAGCAAATTGAGATTCAGCCTTAGTCTGAAAACGCGCTGCACAGTCATAACCTGACAGGCACTTTTGCCATTAAGCCTTTTCTCGAGTTTTATCCCCTCACTGTCTTCCTCGCCACCTAAATTGGTGGCCAAATGAAGTGATGGAGACATATTTTGGACAAATGATAGAAAATCAGGGCAGGTTTGCTGCTGTTATAGCTCCAGCAGGGCCGGCGTGACACAAATAGGCCTTTAACAATATATTTGCACATATTGTTTAAAGTATGTGTTCAGTTTTAAATATATATTTACATATGTTTGCGAGAAATGTGCAAATGGAAGTATAGTGCGACATAGTATGAGTTGGAATAAGTTAGAAAGTTTAGAAATTGTATATTTATGTGGAATACTATTTTGCGGAACATCATATGTGCTACAAACATAAATGTAATATGAGCAAATGTGTGTTCCTGTATGTGATCCCCTCTCTCTCTCTCTCTGAAATCAATAAGCATATAACCAATAAGCACAACGCTTAATGTTCAGTCTACAGTATTACATTATTACCAACCGCACTTTCCAGGGCTCCATGCGTCACACCTGTTCCTTCAACCTGTTTGTTCAAGCGCTGGTCCCGCCTCTTCCCACCTATTGGCCATCACCTCGAACTTCCCCGCCCTCTCGCGGAATTGAAGCTCTCGAATGGACAGTTTCAGCGTCACTAAAACCTGCAGGCTCCGCCCCTTCTACTCAGTCCCCTGATTTTTTTTCTAACCCTGAAACGTTTTTATGATGGCGATGGGACATCCTGAGCCTTAGTAGGACACTTTAGGGCAACTTATTCTAGTGAAAAACTCGAGAAAAGTCACTTTTTCGCGCTTTGCGATGCACCCGGACTGCAGGCGGCTAAGCTGAATCCCAACATAAACACGAACGCGGGGATTTAGCAGACAGGAGAAAAGCCTGGCATGTCTCTGCTCTGCGTGAGAGGTAAGGCTTTTCGATATAAGTTACATAGCTTTTAAGGTGTAAACAGGGCTGTATTCGCTTTGTCTGGTTGTCGCTTGTTGGAAAAGTTCCCGTCGCTAAGCGAGGATGAAGTTTATTCGCAGCTTCCCGTTCGAATTTTCCGTTCCACCTTAAATGGTGCAGCAGTTACATTCGGGCGCCACGGGCTCCCGAATAAAACTGCTGCGCTACTTAAGGTGGAACGGAAATTTAGAAACAGCCATACAGAACTAACATTTTCACTGCTGCGTGGTATTGGTCAATGACTTTTAAGCACGGTTTTCACACTTCAGCTAAAAGTTTCTTCATATTAAGTACATTTAAGGTCTTATTTTCGTGCTTAAGTGTTTTATATATATGTATATAAAATCTGACGTGTGTCCACAATCTACAACCTGCCAGCTGTTTCTCCACTGGGACTGTGATGGAGCAGCAGTTTTCTTATGATTCATGCTAAATGTACTGTTTGGCAGAGCTTTTTAGGGATATCCCAACAGAAATTGAGCCAAAAGACATTTATGTTTAAAGTTTTATTAGATTTAATTGTTTTATCATGAAGGCCGGTGAACGAGTGCTGTTTTTAGCAGTGTGTGAAGTTTAAAATGTTAATTCAGAACAATATTCAGAGGCATAAATGCATCAGTGTTTGTGAAAGAACTCATACTGAGCTCTTTAGTTTTTCCTGAATTCAGCTGGTGTTTGTGTGATCATCACTAAACTTACTGTTACAAATACTTGTACCAGTAACACCAACAGTATTGTAGTTTCCCACTCTTAGTCAATGACATATAAAATTATTATGGTGTATATATTAATGTTAATCAGTCTGAGACAACAGTTAAAAGACTTCAAGGGGAATTCCACCAATTTTTCAAAATGTATTCATAATTAAGTGGTTGAGATTGGTGGTTTTGTGTGAAATGGTTGATTGTAGATTTCCTTGCCGTGGTGTTGATAGGAACCAGGGGTTGCCACAACACAGATTTAGCCATTTTATCTGCTGTCCAGAAGCATCAGTGAACCTACGCGTGCCTTATGAGTTTTATGTGGATGATTGACGAAGAGAAACTAGTGTAAATGTTTTTATATTTTCCTGTTCAATGTTCTGCATGCACCTCTAAACACTGAATGGTTTTAAAACACACATTTTAGCTCAAAAACTCATGTCAAAACTATCGTAAAACAGAATCTCTGCATATTCCTATCTATTTTATGTAATAACTTTCTGTGAGGGAGCTTTTAGAGATGGACGTCTGGTTCCTATCACCACCGCTGTTCTCTCTTTTTCTAGAATGGAGCACACCTCTGAATGACTTCACTTACATTTTAACCATTTAATTATGCAGAAATGTAGAAAAATCGGCGGGCGACCAGAGTCCTCTCTGTGTGAAGTGTGCATGTTCTCCCCGTGTCTGTGTGGGTTTCCTCCGGGTTCTCCGGTTTCCTCCCACAGTCCAAAGACATGCAGTCAGGCCAACTGGACATGCTAAATTGCCCCTAGTGTATGTGTGTGAATGTGTATGTCTGTCCTTCTGTCTGTCTGCCCTGCAATGTCCGGGGTGTATCCTGCCTTCCGCACGATGACCGCTAGGATAGGCTTCAGCAACCCCCGTGACCCTGAGGGAGAAGCGGCTTAGAAAGTGTGTGTGTGTGTGTAAAAATCAGTGGAATTCTCTTTTAATTTGCATATTGCATATGATTTGCATATTTAATTTGTGTGCGTTTCTGCTGATGTATGTTGCTCCCATACACGCTCATGGAAATGCCCTGTTTCCTGCTCGCTGGTCAGTCGTAGATCAGTATCTTTCTGCTGTCTGACGTCGTGTGAGTGTCTCCTGGCTGGTCCTGCTGTGTGCTCGGTGTGGTTTAATGTAGATGTCGTTTTGCTGCAGGACTGAGGGAGGGTGTTGGGATGGAGGCACACAATACTTTTACAGCCAGTCATTGTTATTACATAGGCCAATGTTAACAATAGCAGGCCTGAGTGGTAGTGGTTGGGCACAGATACAGATACAATGACTTCTATTCATCAAAGTCGCATGTAATCAAATCTAAATTGTAAAATAGGGTAAAATTTCAATAATGGTTTAGTTATTCATCAATGTCTTTGGTGTATCAGTGGGATCAAACTCATATCTGGTAGAAGTGTGGATAATTTGAACGTAACAGTTTAACAACCTGAAATAAATGTTTGATTTGTGGTTAACCAACCAAAACTTTTAGCAATATTATCTATAAAACCAATAGTAAGAATACAAAAAGAAAATAACAATAATAATTTGTGAATATGGCAATCCAGCACAAAAGTGTATTTTATATGTACTCCTATATAAACACTGCAGCTATTCCATGGTCTATTTAAAGACATTTTGACTGTGCTTTTGTTCTATACTATTGACTCCGCCCACAAAAAACCCGATTCATCATGTGAGCTCAAATCCTTTCTTGTTTCCATGCTGTTCATGAATTCATTTAGTTTCATGAGTCAGGCTCAGAGTAGTTTGAACCTCATGGCGGTTAAATCTACGCTCACTTTTTCCACAACTTTGATGAGTAAGGGCCACTGTAAGGCGAGTGATTCATGTTTTTTGTTTCAATTAAAACTGTTGTAAGATCCAAACAAGAGTTTGGTTTGGTGTGCTACTGAAAGTTTTTTTTTATTTGGTTTCATATTGCTACAGTGCTAAAGTGCACCAAAGTACACAAGTTGATGTTTGCTGATTGGTCAGAAATTATGCTGGGATACCTTTCTTTCAAATTAGAGCAAAAAACAGAGATCTTTTAGTAGCTGGATCGTGGTCCGTTTGTTAAGTGTACACCTATCAAAGCAAACTGAACTTAACACAAAGTTTGATTACTGCACGCCAAGCAAAGTAGGTATGAAAGCACCCTAAAGCAGTATGGTCACAATCAACACAATGATTCGCCAACCCCTTTCTTCTTCTGTATGTGGAAAAGATGACAGCTGTGTGTGTGTGTGTGTGTGTGTGTGTGTGTGTGTGTGTGTGTGTGTGTGTGTTTATTCATCCTTTCAGTAGGTCTGAATATGTAATTATAGAACAGCTACAGCAGAGGGTAGAGCTTTTTCATACACAGCATCATTTCATCTATCCATTCATCATGAAATATTTACTCAATCTAAAGGACAATTGACATTTTCAAATGGTTTGAAAACATAAAAAAACCCCAAAATGTTCTAAATTTTATCTTAAAGGACTTTTTTCAGCTGTTTCTTCAGTGATTGATTGGTGTCCAGTGGTCTAAATGTTGTCTAGACAGTATACAGTTATCAATATTGTGTAAACAAAATGAGTCTCTTGGAGTGCTTTGGTGTGAAATGCTCTGATGTAGACTTGTCAGAAATGTTCACAGTGGTGGTCATAGGAACCAGATGTCCACATCTAAAACTCCTTTGCGGAAAGTTATTACATAAAATGTTTCTGAATACATTGCCTGATGTCTGAGACTGATGTCAGCTTTTGTAATAAAACAGATTTTTATATTTTTATATTCATGGCAGAGAGGTACATGTAGGACATTGAAGACAAACATTCCCCCAAAGAAAACCTATATTTTCCACTATTTTGGCAAACCCAACGTTCCGTATAAAACTCAGAAGACATGTGTAGGTTGACTGATGGCTTTGGATAGTAAATAGAACGCCTATATTTGTGTTGTAGACATGGTGACTCCTGGTTCCTATCACCACCACTGTAAAGAAAGCACAGATGTTACATTTTCCTGTAGAAAAGAGAATTTCACAGCCATCTCTGAATGACCGTTTTCATCTCAACCATCCATGGATCCATATTATGAAACGTTTGAGTTTTCCTGCTGCGGCTACTTTCCACGGCTTTTCTTCCTTTCTGAAGGGAAATGGAGGTTGAACTTGAGCCGTGCCCTTCTGTTCTGCCAGAACAATGACGTGAATTAAAGTTATGCAAGCGATGCATAATGAACGATCAGCGGATCTCTACAGCACAAATGCACAAACTCATAAAAAGATGTTTTCATCAGAGATCTAAAACTGTAAATTATTCAGAAAGACAAGGGATGTTATGCCATCTTCATTTTGCTCAAAGCATGTTTATGGTGCATTCGGACGGACAATGGAAACTCATAAATGCCCAAATGAAATGAGTTTACCACATGAAAGTTGCACTCGAAAGGCTAACAAATTCATAAAAGTGGTTAATTGAACAACCTCCTTTTACGATAGGGGTGGGGATTATGACAGTGTTTAATTATCATGATAAATTACATCACAGTATGCTTTTCTGAGCACATTGCGGATAGACTTTGTCTTCTTACGAAGAGAACATATTTAGTCCTGTTTAGTTGGATTTAGTGCAGCACAGTGTGTGAAACATTGAATTAAAATAATTGAATTCATAGTATTTTTATATTATAGTGTATGTTGTATATTCATAGTAAAGAAGTTTGATGCAGTGTGTAAACATGGTTAAAGTCTTAAAATGTACTGAGCCTGTACAGTCCATATCTGGAAATTAAGCCCCAGCCCAGTGTTTTTGTTATGTCAAGAAAACCAGCCCATTTGCACATACCTACCTCTTCAGCCTACAGCAGTTTAGCTCCGTCCACTCTTGTCGAAGTTATAAGTGTTTGAGCTCGGACTGCTTTTCGAATGAGGCACAATACAAAGCAGCCAATCACAGCACAACTCCGTCTTAAAGGCATAGCAACAAATAGCCTCCTTATCACTAAAGAGAAGTGTGGAAAATGACCGTGTAAATAAACATGCACTGATCCCAGTTTTTCTCTTCGGATATGGATTACGGCACGTGAACTCTGGGTATTGGCCGACGCTGAGTATTGACTTGATGTCAGGTTTTATTTTTTTATTATATATTTAAATTCTATATACCTTAGTGTGTCAAACATGAGGTTGTAATTATTCTCATTTAATTTAAATTGATAATAATGCAGAAGCCAGAAATAGGTTTTTGCTCATAAAGGTGATACAGTGCAAGGAAAAGTTTCTGTCCAGGCTTTTACTCTACACACCACAGTGTAGAGAAACAACCGCGGTAATTTCCTCAAGCAAAGAATGTGATCATTCATAACTATTGCATGTATGAATAAAAATAGAACGTGTTCCTGATGTTTACCACGTTTCGGACGAGTCCGCTTCAAGTGAAGAGGAATCGCAGCTAAGAGACTGTATCAAATGTGTGCCGGACACTTCTGTCCAATATCCAGTTTATTTATTAGGGTCAGTATCAATGCTGGTCCGATTCAGAGTATTGGATCGATGCGTCACTACATGTAAATCTGAATTATGGCTGGTTTTTTGGTACATAAAACAATATAAACTGTATACTTGGGCCTGAGGGAAGGAAAATTAAATATAACAGTACAGGATGAAAGAAAAGAATACAGGCCCTTTTAAAGACAGTGTTTATTACTAAGCCCTTTTCCTGCCAGACAAGGTTGCAGTTCTGTCTATTGTAAAAATAGCCAGAAAAAATAAAAAATGTGGAAGAGAATTCAATTGAGTTCATTGAACAGTAGGTTGTGTGTGTGTGTGTGTGTGTGTGTGTGTGTGTGTATATAAAATGAATGAATGTATGTATGAAACCTACTGACACACTATAGGGGAAGGACCTACTACAATGAGCTGTCTCTGCCTAAATTAAATGGTCAGAGTAGAGAAGCTGTGGGTGTTTTGAGGTGCAGTAATTAAAGGTATAGTACGCAGGGCTTTTACCATTACAATAGCAGTGATTAGAATAAATCAGTTGCAAGCATGTAATGAGTCACCGTCATGCATTTGTAACTATGACGTCAATATTTCTTGTGGTTTCATTGTTGTAGCTTTTCAAAAAGGTCCCTCCTGCTGTCCCAGAAAATATAAAAGAAGTGAACAGCCCGATTGTGCTTGTGATAATGCCTATATGCAATTCAGGGGGCTTTTCTGCTCTCCCTTCCTCTTTAAATGCTTTAGGTTTTGCTTATGCAATAATCTGTGAAGCGTGTTCAGCTCTGTGCAGGTTAAAACGCATGGAGTTTTGAGCTCCTGATTTAATCCCAACTCCAAACATAGATGATGTCCCTGCTTGTGTGGCCAAAGCTGAGGAGTTCAGTTCATTGGAGATGATGTTCCACACTCTGTACACTGTAAAAACAATGATTTGGGGTTACTTATAGTTGTAGAACTTATAGTTGTAATTTATAGTTGGCAAATTTGAGTTTGTTGAACTCCTTATAGTGAGTTAACAGCATGGAAATCTGCCTCTTACATCCTGTAATATCATTAAAGTTCAGTGAACTCAACATTTCATGCAATCACGTCATTTTTTTTAAGTGACAAAAATATTTTATATTTTAAATTTATATTAGTCAAAATTATACCTGTTTCAGTAGGAACAGTGATCGTCTGGCAAAAAAAGGACTCATGGGTGTTGACCTCCAGGGACAGTAACCCTTATATTCATAGCCTCCAAATTCACTGCAACCTGTGCAGTACATTTCTACCATTAAAACACAAGTGATAAATCCAGAATCCAACAGTGGCATGTACCAGTTACTGATTCACAGCTTGGTCAAGCCTTTCAGGTTCCTCCTCGTTTTTGTTATAAAAGAGCCTCTCATCTGAAGAACCACCTAATCGTGTTGTACATAATTACATCATGATACAGAACAATTACACACATCCTAACCTGTTAAGATCACAGGTTTGTCGACCTTTGTGGCTTATTTATTGGTTGCTCCGTGTGGCATTGACTATGAGTGTGTTTGTATGCACTTAATAATCCAAAAACTGCAGAAAATCTGATTTTATAAGTAATCTGATCAATGTTCACATGCACTTGAGTATTCAGATAATGGGGAAACTCCGGGTCTACATGAGTCAGACAGTAATCAGATTTCTTCTTTTCAACCAGCCAATAAGAAGAAGAAGACATGATGCAAGCATAACGTAAAACTGTTGCATCATGCCGCAGCTTTTTTTTTTTTTTTTAAACGTTGAGTCACTTTACCTGAAACTACTTTTGCACATGTCCAGGCTGAGAAATCTGAAAGAAATCATGGAGAAATCTGTTGACTGAGCTAAAATCCTTCTTTCTTTATCAGATTTCTGGACCTTACTCCGATCTAAGAAATCAGACTATGCTGTTTACGTGACCATTTTAATAGAAGATAAATGCAGAAATCAGATTATGATCAGATTGTTGAGTGCATGTAAACACACTCATTGTAGGGAAAACTAAACAACAGTTAAAAATGAGAATTTGTGAACATAGATGTGCAGTTAGAGATGAGAGATCTCCAGCAGCTAGACATTTTAATTAGGTACGCGAAGATGCCAGTTTCTTGTGTTTTATGGGTTTGCAAATAGTGAATCAGTGGTAGAGATTGTGAAAGACACCTCTTGCAGAGAAAAGCTTGGTATATTTTCACATCGAATATATGGTGCGAAGTTTTTTAATTTGACTTGCTTTTATAGTTTGATTAAGCATACTGTACACATTAGAATTATTTGCTGAGTAATTATTATTTTGGTTGTTTTTCTTTATTTTTTGGCTTTGATTTATGTTCCAAATTGGTTGAGGATGGGTCTTCTTGATACTTCTGACTCGCTTTAATGACATGAAAAGTGGGTGGTTCATGTAACTGGTAGCTCTGTCTAGCACGTTGGTGGCTATAAAGCTATTAGCATGTTGAAGGCTGAGTGCCGTCTTTGCATCTGTGAGTCCAATTAATATTGTTAATAATTATCACAGAAGTGCTTTCTAGGCTTTTGTCATTTGTTTGCCTTTGAAACGAGGGCTGCACAATGTAGACATAAAAATGTGATGTTAAGTGAAGCTGTTGAATATCATGATATGAGAAGCAATGTTTTATTATTAAAGTGAAATTATATATATGCATGTATAATATATATATATATATATATATATATATATATATATATATATATATATATATATATATATATATATATATATATATATAAAGCTTCTTATGATGATGCAAGTTTGTTGTAACAGTGTTCACTTTACACAAGTGATTATATTACAAGTATATAGATTATATTACAAGATTATATTCCAAGTGAAAGTGATTTATAGTCACTGTTTAGCTGAATGGTTAAGTAAGGCTTCTAATGTTAAATTCCTGTTATTCCTCTAGTAATTATACTTATTACCTTATACAGAATCTGAAATTATTTTGACTGTCTATCTCCGAGTAAAATGCACATACAGTGGGGGGAAAAAGTATTTAGTCAGTCACCAATTGTGCAAGTTCTCCCACTTAAAAAGATGAGAGGCCTGTAATTTACATCATAAGTAGACCTCAACTATGAGAGACAAAATGAGGAAAAAAATTCAGAAAATCACATTGTCTGATTTTTAAAGAATTTATTTCCAAATTATGGTGGAAAATAAGTATTTGGTCAATAAAAAAGTTCATCTCAGTACTTTGTCATAGATCCTGTGTTGGCAATGACGGAGGTCAAACATTTTCTGTAAGTCTTTACAAGGTTGGCACACACTGTAGCTGGTATTTTGGCCCATTCCTCCATGCAGATCTCCTCTAGAGCAGTGATGTTTTGGGGCTGTCGGCGGGCAACACAGATTTACAACTCCCTCCAAAGGTTTTCTATGGGGTTGAGATCTTGAGGCTGGCTAGGCCACTCCAGGACCTTGAAATGCTTCTTATGAAGCCACTCCTTTGTTGCCCTGGCAGTGTGCTTGGGATCATTGTCATGCTGAAAGACCCAGCCACGTTTCATCTTCAATGCCCTTGCTGATGGAAGGAGGTTTGCACTCAAAATCTCACAAGACATGGCCCCATTCATTCTTTCATGTACACGGACCAGTGATCCTGGTCCCTTTGCAGAGAAACGGTCCCAAAGCATGATGTTGCCACCCCCATGCTTCACAGTTGGTATGGTGTTCTTTGGATGCAACTCAGCATTCACTCTCCTCCAAACACGACGAGTTGTGTTTGTACCAAACAGTTCTACTTTGGTTTCATCTGACCGTATGACATTCTGCCAATACTCTTCTGGAACATCCAAATGCTCTCTGGCAAACTTCAGACGCACCCGGATGTGTACTGGCTTAAGCAGGGGGACACATCTGGCACTGCAAGATCTGAGTCCCTGGCGGCGTAGTGTGTTACTGACAGTAGCCTTTGTAACGTTGGTCCCAGCTTTCTGCAGGTCATTCACTAGGTCCCCCTGTGTGATTCTGGGATTTCTGCTCACTGTTCTTGTGATCATTTTGACCCCACGGGCTGAGATCTTGCGTGGAGCCCCTGATCGAGGAAGTCTACCTATGATGTCAATTACAGGCCTCTCTCATCTTTTTAAGTGGGAGAACTTGCACAATTGGTGACTGACTAAATACTTTTTTCCCCACTGTATAATCAAAGAGTCAGTGCAGGGATGCAGGAAGGTGTGTAAAATGGAGAGTGACAATGATATACTTATTTATTTTTATTTTTTAGGTAATGTATATAGCAGAACGTGTCATAAGGTAACCAAAGATGACAATATGTGCATGCATATTTGATCTTCCTGCTTAGTGCTCTACCATTCTTGGTTAACTTTATGCAAATGAGCTGAGTGGCAAACAACCAAAGTAACAGATTGTCACTCGTTCATGACTTGAATGTACGCCAGCAGGAGATAGCATATCTGAAAAAACATTTGATGTGTTCAGAAAGTGGGACACTATTACATTTGTAAGTTTAATACATGCTATTTAGCCACTTTTGGAGCACAGAAATGGGCCACAACTCTGCAGACACTCACTCTGGATGCCAGAGTGGCCAGTAGTTGGTGAAGGAAGCAACTCACTGTGCTTGTGCTTACCAGTGCACAGCTACTGCAGCTTTACAAAATATCTAAATAAATCATAAAACAAAATGCAATCAATACTGAATTCTCAGCACACCACTTCCTGCATGTTCCTACAAGGAACTGAAACTAAACTCTAATCCAAGAATGAAAGAATGAAAAACATACATAATATTGTTGATATTTAAGAGGAATTCCATTGATTTATTAAAAGTATTGTATAATCAAATGGTTAAGACAGTCATTCTGAAGGGTTTGGTGTGAAATGCTCTGTTCTACAGAAACCTACTGAGTCAGAAATGTTCACAGTGGTGGTGACAGGAACTAGACATCCTCCTCTAAAAGCTCCCTCACAGAAAATTATTACATGTTGTAGGTTTACGTTACATTTACATTTACAGCATTTGGCTGACGGTCTTATCCAGAGCGACTTACAATTTGATCATTTTACACATTCGGCCTGACTGCATGTCTTTGGACTGTGGGAGGAAACCGGAGAACCCGGAGGAAACCCACGCAGACACGGGGAGAACATGCACACTCCACACAGAGAGGACCCCGGTCGCCCGGCCGGGGAATCGAACCCAGGCCCTCCTTGCTGTGAGGCGACAGCGCTACCCACCACGCCACCGTGCCGCCAAGGTTCACTGGTGGTTATAGAAAATAAATAAAATGTCTGTATTTGTGCTGTAGTCATGGTGACCCCTGATTCCTGTCACCACCAATGGCCTTTACAATGAAATATTTCACACCAAACCACCCTGAATGACTCTGTTTACATCTCAAACGTAAACTGTAAAGTGTATTTCTAATGTTTATAAGTCTCCAACACTGCAACAATAATTTTTGTCTGATACAAAAAAAATGGTCAGAAAATGTTTATCATGAAAGCCTGCATTGTTCTCCCAAAGAGTTTGATATATTATGTAGACATTGCACTTCCCAGTCCATGTTACTGTGTCATTGTTTTATAATGTCATTAAAACTAATTTTAAAAATCAAGAGCTAAACTAAAATTAAAGTAGTGTTTTAGAATGAGGCACAATACAGACCAGGCCGTCAGCACAGGGTTTAGTTGCATATATCAGTCTGAAAAGATCTGAATTTCATGAAAAACTGAAATTTTCCCACTTTTTTTAAGTGTTTGATATAATATGCAAAGGTTAGTTTTAAAATGCAGTGTTTACTCTCCAGTCTAAACAGTCCGTATGTGGAAACTGAGCTGCAAAAACAGCCTATTTTGAATTTACTGTTATTGTGATGTCACAAATACCAAAACATTTACATACATCTGCCTATTTAGCTGACAGCAGTTTAGCTCTGCTCTCTTCACAGTGAAGAAGGACAGTTTTCAGTCTGAACTGCTATTTGAATGAGCACAATGGGCAGCCAATCAGAACAGAGCTTATTTACATATATCAGTCTTAAAGGCAGAATGACAAAAACAGCAGTTTAACAGTATAATTCTAAGATATAAAGAGAGTAGATGGTGAAAAAAATTAAGGAATGTTTTTGATACAAAAAAACATGCACATGTTATGATTGTGTAATATGTGCTCTTTTAAAGGCATGAAAATAAAACAGCTTGTATAATTAGAAATAATATAGAGAGGTTGTAAAATATTGTATACAATAAATGTGTCAGTGTGTTGCTCTGTACAGCCACAAAATTTTATAGCTAGACTTTAGGGGGAAAAATAAATACAAGCAAAATGTGACCTATAGGCCCTTTAAGGTGTCATATACTGTGATATACGCATACAGCTGGATACATGCCAGCTGATCTCAGTCGGGCTTGGTGCTGCCCTGCAGGTGAAACTACAGGTCAGGGAAAGCAGATATTTGGGTCAGTTGTCTCTCAGGTCATTAAAAAAATTCCCTTCACACTAAACAGCTGTGCAAAGAAATGCAATTCATCTTGCTGCCAAATCACTAGAATGATTGTGGGGATTGGCATCACGATGACGCATGAACAAAGAAAATAGTGTTTACACTACAGACAAAGATGTTTAACAAAGAAAATCCTCTCAGCGAGGACAACAGACAGAAAACAGATATATTACACAGATTGGTTCAAAACAATAGCCCTCCACCTCAGATATGAAGCACAATTGCTTTAATTTAGACCACAAATATGTGATTTGTAGCCTACAACAAATAATACACTACATAAAACTCAACCTAATACTCAGTAATATGGTGATGTCAAGCTTTGGGAGTTTTCCGAATGGCTTTTGTCTGTGGTTCTTTTCTGTGAATGAATACGATGCTCCTTGTGGGAGTTTCCTCTCAGATTTAGCTTCATGTTATCTTGAACGTCACATTCCAGCTGTAGGAGTTCCCACTGTTAGACTGTTAGTTTAGGCTTTGACCTTATCCTGAGCTCAGTCTTACATCTGCACTAGGTGTTGACTGTGTAGTGAGTGTAAAGCCATCCTTTTTTGTCTTGTTCCCTCTGATTCCATATGGTCAACTTATAGTATTTGTGTTGCTTTATATACCAAAAACAGTGATGATGCATTTTCAACCTCTATAAGTCCCCTGCAATTAAACAGACTGCTTCTGCTATTGTGCCTTTAAAAATTACATATGCAAATGACCTCTAATGTATGTGCAATAATCAGACATTAATAATCAAACTCACTGCCAACCTCCAAAGACGTTAACAAACATCAAATAAACAAACATTACTCACCGCCGCCCTCTAAAGGCGTTATTGACAACCGTCATATAAACGAACATTGCTCACCGCCGGCCTCTAAAGATGTTATTAACAATCAAATAAACAAACATTACTCACAGCCGGCCTCTAAAGATGTTATTAACAATCAAATGAACGAACACTACTCACAGCCAGCCTCTAAAGATGTTACTAACAATCAAATAAACAAACATTACTCACCGCCGGCCTCTAAAGATGTTATTAACAATCAAATAAACAAACATTACTCACAGCCGGCCTCTAAAGATGTTATTAACAATCAAATAAACAAACATTACTCACAGCCGGCCTCTAAAGATGTTATTAACAATCAAATGAACGAACATTACTCACAGCCGGCCTCTAAAGATGTTACTAACAATCAAATAAACAAACATTACTCACAGCCGGCCTCTAAAGATGTTATTAACAATCAAATAAACAAACATTACTCACAGCCGGCCTCTAAAGATGTTATTAACAATCAAATAAACAAACATTACTCACAGCCGGCCTCTAAAGATGTTATTAACAATCAAATAAACAAACATTACTCACAGCCAGCCTCTAAAGATGTTATTAACAATCAAATGAACAAACATTACTCACAGCCGGCCTCTAAAGATGTTATTAACAATCAAATAAACAAACATTACTCACAGCCGGCCTCTAAAGATGTTATTAACAATCAAATAAACAAACATTACTCACAGCCGGCCTCTAAAGATGTTATTAACAATCAAATAAACAAACATTACTCACAGCCGGCCTCTAAAGATGTTATTAACAATCAAATAAACAAACATTACTCACAGCCGGCCTCTAAAGATGTTATTAACAATCAAATAAACAAACATTACTCACAGCCGGCCTCTAAAGATGTTATTAACAATCAAATAAACAAACATTACTCACAGCCGGCCTCTAAAGATGTTATTAACAATCAAATAAACAAACATTACTCACAGCCGGCCTCTAAAGATGTTATTAACAATCAAATAAACAAACATTACTCACAGCCGGCCTCTAAAGATGTTATTAACAATCAAATAAACAAACATTACTCACAGCCAGCCTCTAAAGATGTTATTAACAATCAAATAAACAAACATTACTCACAGCCGGCCTCTAAAGATGTTATTAACAATCAAATAAACAAACATTACTCACAGCCGGCCTCTAAAGATGTTATTAACAATCAAATGAACGAACATTACTCACAGCCAGCCTCTAAAGATGTTATTAACAATCAAATAAACAAACATTACTCACAGCCGGCCTCTACAGATGTTAGTAACAATCAAATAAACAAACATTACTCACAGCCGGCCTCTACAGATGTTAGTAACAATCAAATAAACAAACATTACTCACAGCCGGCCTCTACAGATGTTATTAACAATCAAATAAACAAACATTACTCACAGCCGGCCTCTACAGATGTTAGTAACAATCAAATAAACAAACATTACTCACAGCCGGCCTCTACAGATGTTAGTAACAATCAAATAAACAAACATTACTCACAGCCGGCCTCTACAGATGTTAGTAACAATCAAATAAACAAACATTACTCACAGCCGGCCTCTAAAGATGTTATTAACAATCAAATAAACAAACATTACTCACAGCCGGCCTCTAAAGATGTTATTAACAATCAAATAAACAAACATTACTCACAGCCGGCCTCTAAAGATGTTATTAACAATCAAATAAACAAACATTACTCACAGCCGGCCTCTACAGATGTTAGTAACAATCAAATAAACAAACATTACTCACAGCCGGCCTCTACAGATGTTAGTAACAATCAAATAAACAAACATTACTCACAGCCGGCCTCTACAGATGTTAGTAACAATCAAATAAACAAACATTACTCACAGCCAGCCTCTAAAGATGTTAGTAACAATCAAATGAACAAACATTACTCACAGCCAGCCTCTAAAGATGTTATTAACAATCAAATGAACAAACATTACTCACAGCCAGCCTCTAAAGATGTTAGTAACAATCAAATAAACAAACATTACTCACAGCCGGCCTCTAAAGATATTAGTAACAATCAAATAAACAAACATTACTCACAGCCGGCCTCTAAAGGCATTATTGATCAACGTCAAATGAACGAACATTACTCGCTGCCGCCCTCTAAAGGCATTATTGATCAACGTCAAATGAACGAACATTACTCGCTGCCGCCCTCTAAAGGTGTTATTGATCAACGTCAAATGAACGAACGTTACTCGCTGCCGCCCTCTAAAGGCGTTATTGATCAACGTCAAATAAACAAACGTTACTCGCTGCCGCCCTCTAAAGGCGTTATTGATCAACGTCAAATAAACGAACGTTACTCGCTGCCGCCCTCTAAAGGCGTTATTGATCAACGTCAAATAAACGAACGTTACTCGCTGCCGCCCTCTAAAGGCGTTATTAATCAACGTCAAATGAACAAACGTTACTCGCTGCCGCCCTCTAAAGGCGTTATTGATCAACGTCAAATAAACGAACATTACTACCTCTAAAGGTTTTTTCGAACAAGTTTTTTTGTTTTTGTTTTTATTTTTTTAAGATCCATGATCTATCTAAATGAATGTGTTTTTCCTTTTCTTTCTTTTATTTACATGTAATTGCTTCAGCACCACTGAGGAAAACACACTTGGTTCACCTTCTTGCTATGAAATGTAACAAGTGTGGAAAAGAATTATGATGAGCTCATACTATTGCGGTTATGTAATCATTCTGACAGCTCTACTTGATGAATTAGCGGTGACTTGTTGACAGTTTGCTTGATGATGATGCATGTTTTACATTCCTCTTAGTGGCCTCTCTTACAGTAGGAAACAGAGCCTAATGGACATGATGAACTTGTTTAAAGTCATTTCTTTTGTCACAGTGTTTTTGTGGTTTTTAATTGCCTTATAGGCTTCCTAGTTTATTTTTCCAGTATTTTAGAATTATTGGTATTGTATTTTTCTGATTAAAAAAAAAAACCCTGAAAAATGTTCCAAATAACAGGTAGATTATGAATGTAATGATAATAACAGCCCAGTTTATGACTTATTACTTAGTAAAGTCTGTTTAGTTTAGTCTGAGCTGTATGGATTTGGGGCTTCTCTCGCTCAATATGTCTTCAGCGATTACGCTAGCTTGAGCAGAGTCACTGGAGCAAATGCTGATGCCTGATCTAGACTGTACTGAGAGAGACAGGTGTAAAAGGCCTGCTCCACGTGACCGGCACGCATGACTCGCCTTCTTCCTCTTGCCATCACTGCCATGCTTTAATTTTTTTCTCGATTTATTTCAGTCCCATCACAAGGCCCATCTCCGTGATGATGTCATTACATGCAGAAATAGCCAGCAAGAACCCACGTGAGATCAAAGCAAAGCACAGCTCCCCCTATCCCTGTCCCAACTCTGTGGGACTCCGTTGCCAACCTTTAAAATGAATTTCTCAGTTGTTCTTGGTTGGGAGATTCCTTGGGGTCTATTATGACATTTTGAGGAGGTTCTTTAAACTTTTATGGACAGATTTACTAACATTTCACACTGTCACAAAGCTTTTATGGTCCAAAATAGGATTAGGTGCAAATTAGTGCAAAAAGATTATTTTGAAGCACCTATTCTGGTTTACTAAATCTGATAGGTGACACAAATGATGCATTATTTATGTAATATGACTGACAAGCTCGTCTTATTTGTGATGCTATTGTTTCCGCTGAGAGAGAAAAGACAGAGTTTATCAGACAGATTTATTTATTTCAACAGAAAATTTTGTCATTCTTTTTGCCTTATTCTTTGACCACAAAAATGGAACCAATTGGTTGTAGTTAAACACTACAGCGTAGACAGATACACCATAATACCAAAAGTAGTCGCTCGCCTGCCTTCACACACAAATGAAATTGAGTAACATCCCATTTTTAGCCCGTTTAAAATGATGTCGGCCCACCCTTTGCAGCTATAGTTTTAACTCTTCTAGGAAGGCTTTCCACAAGGTTTATGAGTGTGTTTATGGGAATTTTTGACCATTCTTCCAGAAGCGCATTTGTGAGGTCAGACACTGATGTTGGACGAGAAGGCCTGGCTTTCTGTCTCCACTCTAATTGATCCCAAAGGTGTTCTATCAGGTTGAGGTCAGGACACCAAACTCACTCATCCATGTCTTTATGGACCTTGCTTTGTGCACTGGTCTGCAGTCATGTTGGAACAGGAAGGGGCCGTCCCCAAACTGTTCCCACAAAGTTGGGAGCATGAAATTGTCCAAAATCTCTTGTGAAATCTCTTGCTGAAGCATTAAGAGTTCCTTTCACTGGAACTAAGGGGCCGAGCCCAACTCCTGAAAAACAACCCCACACCATAATCCCCCCTCCACCAAACTTTACACTTGGCACAATGCAGTCAGACAAGTGCCGTTCTCCTGGCAACCACCAAACCCAGACTCGTCCATCGGATTGCCAGATGGAGAAGTGTGATTCATCACTCCAGACAAATGGCTGAGTTGCTGTTGTTCCCAATCACTTCTGCTTTGTTATAATACCACTGAAAGTTGACTGTGGAATATTTAGTAGTGAGGAAATTTCACATCTGCACTGGTGGTATCCTATCACGGTACAACACAGCTATCATGGTACCATGTTGGAATTCACTGAGCTCCTTAGAGCAAGTCATTCTTTCACAAATGTTTGTAGAAGCAGGCTGCAGGCCTATGTGCTTGGTTTTATGCATCTGTGGCCATGGAAGTGATTTGGAACACCGGAATTCAATGATTTGGATGGGTGACTGAATACATTTGGAAATACAGTGTGTGCATCATACATTTAAGGAAAATGCTATATACATATTTTTAAAAATGTTGCATGTTGTTTAGAAAAATATTGCAGATTGTTCTCAGTGATGGTATGATTGCACAGCATAACAGGAAAGCTTGACACAGGTGAATAGGAATAAAGTGAGCAAGTCATTAGAACATTGAAAATACTGCACAGAAAATATCTTTCATTTAATGACAGAAGATAAAGCTACGCGCTACTGTGTTTTTGTTGTGGCTTGTTCCAGAAATGGAATATAAACATCCTTCTGGACACAAGTGGACAATGGGAGGTATCCACCATTTCCAAATAAAGTTGACAATTGAGCAGGAAACTCTCAGTGAAATTCTCACAGATTTTCTGAAATCATTTGAATTTCAGACGCACTCGGCACAGAGCTGAAGTTTGAAGTCAAATGAAAGTCGAAACAGAACATAATGACTTTTTTAATGACTATTTTTATTTGTTATTTTGAAATAATATTTAAAAATATGATTTATTATGTCATAATAATCACACGCTTTCTAAAAAAATGTAATAACTTATTTTTTAGTAAATACTCATTATTTTTGAACTACTAAGTCAAGATCTCGAGAAAATAAGTCATTAATTCAACCTAATGAGTTTGAGCCAGAATCAGAGAGTGGTTCTCTAATTTGTACACACTGTGCTGTAGTATGTGGTTTGATACAGCCTTTTCTCCTAACTGGTGAAAATGGCATCCATACAAAAAGCATTTCGGCTATATTGTCCTGCTCGTATGTTAATCATTCCATTGTTTTCATTTGCATAGAAGATGAGTTGCTAAATTACCCACATTCACAAAGGCAAAGTATCTGTAGACTGTCAGACTGTTAATTAGTGCCTCTTTTAGTAAATCTACACCTTAAAAAGAACAAATTGTTCTTTAAAGAATTGCATTGCTCCAAATAGCCTTTATGTCTAAAGAGTACAGGTTTTTTAAAGAGAAAACAATGGTGTGGTTTATTCTGGGCCCTAATCCTATGTTTTCCTTGTGTTTTATTTTTTCCAATACCAAATAGCTAAAACAGTCATGATCCATTTTCACATGACCACTTTCTAGCCTCTCTTTATCCCTTAGCATTGAACAGATTTTTGGGTAGCACTAGTCCACTTTAGGTGCTTTGTAGATCCTTCATTTACTTTCAAGTTACATTCAACTAAATATCTACTAAATTGACCATAATTTTCTTTAACTCTATACCTGGCTCTTATACTTAACCACAACCCAGAACCTAAACCCAACCTCACCTTGGTCCTAGCATTAACCCTGGTCCAAATCCTAACCCTATCACTGTTTCGAATCAACCAAATTTCAACAGTTTGTTAACAATTTGCACATCTGTAGATAATCTATAGGGGACTATAGTGGACTATCCAAATAAAGTGAGCTCTGTTCTGATTGCCTCATTGATAAATCACTTGGTGCTGAAACACACTGAAAAGGGGGGTAAACTGCTGCAGACTGAATAGGTGGTTATATCAAGTCAAGTCAGCTTTATTGTCAATACTACAACATGTACAGGACATACAGTGTACTGCAATTGCATTACTCTCAGACCCCATGGTGTAACAATAACATTACATAGACGGTTAACAGGAAAGTGTGGATTTAAATAGACACTAAATAATACTAAACACTAATCATAAAAATAAACATGAATTGTAGAAAAATAGAATAATAAAAATAATATAAATATGAGAGGTCATGAAATGAACACTAAAGTGACATAAGGCTCATACAGATTAAGGTCTGTGGGTATAAATAGTGCAAATATAAACAGTAGTGCAGTTAGAACGAGCTTCTAGAGCAGTTAAAGTGATTGCGTAACAAAGTGATGGATGCGTAACAGTCCCTGAGAATGTCAGAGTTCAGTGTTCATATGTAAACGTTGTGGGTTTTTGTGACATAACAAAAGCAATGAATTCAAATCAGGCTGTTTTTGCAGCTTAGTTTCCATATATGGACTGTATGGAGAGGGTTGTAAATAGTTATTTTATTTCATTATAAAGTCTGGCGTCACAGCATCTCACCACTCACCATTCAGAGGGCTTAGAAATGCAGCCTTCCTCTGGCTTGGAGACATGGCCAAGCGATCGCTCATTAATCTTCACTTACAGTCTTGAATTAATTTCCTGTTTGGTCTTATTGTTTTTCTCTATTGGTTATTAACATGTATTTGGATTCATTTTTCAAAGCTGGGACTTTATTGCAGTCGTTTAGGCCACTGTTTTACTACGTTTACTCTATTTGATTAAAGAAATGATGGATTTGCATGCAGTCTGGGCTGCGCTGGGCTGCAGACGGGGCTGAGTTTAGCCTTTTATTTAGCTGAGGATGTGCCTGACTGGTCTAATCTTCATTCCTTCTTCTCACTTTCCTGATGTGGGAACTGAGGTTTAGGAAACTGACCCTACTGAAAAGCTGTAAATTGATATGAAGCAGACGTTGGCTATTGAGTGGTCAGACAGGCCCTCTTCATCCCTAATATTAACATCCATCTGGACACATCCAAGTGGACAATGAGAGGTATCCACCATTTCCAAATTCATCTTAAGTGACCATCTGTGGTCAAATTTCATGAAGGAGGAGAGGTACCACCCACATTTACTACATTAGTTTCTCAAAAATGTGCTCTTGGTTCGTGTGAATGTACAGACTGTTTAAACATTTGCTGATACAAATAATAAACAAGCAGGAGGGGAAGAAGGACACGCACAGGCTGGTTTCATCTCTGCTGTGGTGACACGGTTGATTGAAACAGAGCTTTATTGCTGTCGGGGATCTTTAGCTATTGTTATTGGTCAAACGTGTCCCTGACCACCTCAAAGCATGTTCTTAGTAGTCTGATCACAGCATGTCCCCATTCACACTTCTGCTAAGTGCTGTCCAGTATAGTAGTGTCCCTGACCACCTCAAAGCATGTTCTTAGTAGTCTGATCACAGCATGTCCCCATTCACACTTCTGCTAAGTGCTGTCCAGTATAGTAGTAAAAGTCAGAGACCACCTTCATTTATTTCCTTTCTTGTCAAAACGACCATTAGACACCAGTGACTTATTGCTCCACATAAGAAAACAAACAGAAACTGTCTATTTAATAGAAAATGACACTGGAGTGTCCACCCTTTACCTTTATTACAGCTTCTGTCCTTTTCAGGGGACTCATTTTTAGTTTCTCAAAGGATGCTTCTCAAGTGATGTTGAGGTCTTTTCACATTCTTTTAGCATAGAGCAGCAGAAATGAGCATGCATGAGTTGTTCCCTGTAGGATGTGTTGGAGAAGACTCATTTTCACTTAGAAAGTCAACAAAATGTGTAATATGGGGGGTGTTTAAACTTTTGCAGACAACTGTATAATGGAAAATACAAAGATATTAAATTCTCTCAATACCACCAAGCAATACCTACCTAGCTTTGAGAGCTGTGAGACAGCCACTTGCTTGTTAAAGGCCTGGTTAAACATAGGCTCAGTATATTTGGATTGGATCGTTTATCACGTTGTGATGTATTGATAGGTAGACTCTCATTTACTAAACTGAAACTAAAATGTACAGAACTGCAGAGAGATTAAAGAGACATATATACAAACTCGTCATTTACAGGGTACTTTCTATTGGAAGGTGTCTGTTCCAACCCCTGAAAAAATTCAAGCAACAAAGAAAAATGGTGAAAAGTCACTGATGTGTGGAACGAAGCTTTTTAATGAGCACAATTGAGTGTCAGAACAAAAGGCAGAGAAAATAGCAGCAACTGCAAGCTGCAAGCCACTCCACATTTGTTTATTTACATCTCCTGGTAATGCATGAGTTCACGCGAGTTCAGCGAGTTCCATTTGGTTCAGCAACTTAAAAGTAGTGTGAGATTGCTAATCGTTTGGTTTTGTGATCCCCTATATTTCAGTCACACAAAATAATCTGCAAAAATGTCGTGTAGTGTATCCAAGGTGTGTGTGTGTGCTTGCTTTATTTATTTATTTATTTATGTCGACATTATTTTTTTTTAAGTCAAATAATTGTTTCAGCGATAGTACTAATTGGTATAGGAAGCTAAATTCAGCCCTGGACTTTTGTCTAGACCAGTCCAGTACAACGACAGTGCCACCCCCCCAGCCAGTGTGTGATAGTATGTTAACATTAGGCTAGCCATCTGTAGCATTAGTGAACAAGTAGACTGAGTGAACTGCGTTGTTTCTACCCTTTGCTATTTAACTATCCTGGTCCTTATCATTATGCTTTGTTCTGAGGTCGGTGGCATTTGCATGACTGGCCAGTGACCACAGACTAAGAATGCAGTGAGCCGTCAACATTATCTGGATATGTGCACTCCAGTACTTGCCCAGCACATACTGTCCATCTTGTGTAGTCCATGTTCGCTTTATATAGGATTTACGGATTTACATTTGTGGCCCACCGGTAACCGATCCTCCTAATGGCCAGTCCATTCGTAGTACTGATATATGTTTAACGTTCAGCATTCACTAGTCAGTGTGCATTGTTTGACTCATATGAATGGAATGCTAACAGCAGGTGATATGGGTCAAACATCTGTACAGGAGGGGCCAGCTGTGCCAGTGACCGGCTTAGGAGGTGAGAGAAGGATCCCAAAATAAATATTTGTTTGGTTAGTATCCCATTTAAACCTTTTTTCGTGTATGCAGACGTATTCTGTAGCATTGTGAGGACACGTTTGTGTCATATTGCACATTACAGATGCTGCCGTTAACGCAAATGACTGAGCCAAAACTTGGGCAAGCCATAGAAGTGCTGATTGCCCAGATGTATCATCAACTAGCATGGTGTAACTGCACACATTTTTCAGGTTCAAGATGATTTGTGAACACTATGTACTACACCAGTGGTTGCAACCCAGATATTAAGAGGAGCCATTTTGTCCTTTCAACAAAAATTAAACCACGTTGGGAGCCACAAAATTTTATGTGTATTTTACCATCTTGGCTGTAAATCTGTCTCAGTACATGCTAATGTACTAGTATAGACTAAAAGGTATAATAGAAACAAAAATGCAGACTTACTTTGCTCTGCTTTAAGCTTTAGCTTAATAACTGATTTCTCGCTTGTCTGGCAGCAAAAGTGGAATAGTTCCTTGTAAAATGTCTCTCAGAATTAGATTTTTATTTATTTTTTAAATGATAATTTTTTTGTTTTTTGAAGGTGGCGTCTCACTCACCAGCTTCTCATTGGAATTTTCCCATTCCACCTCAGATGGTACCTGGGATACCAGAATGTATTGCACAATTTAAGGTGGAACAGGACAATTCGACCAAGAAGCTGGTGAATGAGAAGCGACTGTAACGGGGAGCGAGGAGGCGGACACATAGGTGGAGATAAGCGACTTTTTTTAAGGGCAATTCCAGGGTCATGGTCAAGACAGTCCGGGTTCAGGTACCCAATACGGAGAGCAGGAGGGCCAGACATAACAAGAAAGAAACTCAGGATAAATAGAATATAAAGGCCAAACAACACCAAACAACAATTCAGACCATACATCAAACAACATCAAACATCCAAACAAAGACCAACAAGAAACTCAGGAAAACACAGGGCTTATATACAAGGGTTAACGAGGGACCGGCAGAAACACAGGTGGGAACAATCAGGGGCGGAGTCACAAAACAAGGGGCCGGACTAAAAACCAAAACAAAGAAGCATATGGACAGGACTGGGAAGTAAACAAAACATGAGCACATGGACAGGACAGGGAGGGGCCAATTGTGACAGCGACTTCATCTTTGCACCTTTTAAGTTTTTGTCAGTTTTGTTGCAGATTAAATGTATCAGGAAACCAGCTGGAGTGATTATAAAGACAAATAAGTCCATTCCTCTTCAAATTTTGGATTTTAAATCTCCTTGCCAGCAATTTGCGTGTTGATCTTCAGAGTTAAAGATTGGTGAATTAGCAGATATAGGCTGCATTACCTCAAGTGTTTACTTCCATTTATAGTTAAAACTGTGTTAGAATGATCAGCAGAGCTTTTTCCTCCAAATGCAAAAATGTAAAATCTAAATCCTAAAAATCTAATTTTGCTGTGGAGTAGCAACAGGGCAATAAAAGAGCCGCATGTTTCCAACCCCTGTACTATACAGATTGGTTTGGGTGATACACAACTTACTTGTGAAATACAAATAGATGGCAGTTTAAGTGGTGGAGCGCTGCTTTGTTGCCCCAGAGGTGAGCTGACCAGTCTACATTTATCCACCTATTCAGCAGTTCAGCCCTGCCCACTCATGCTTAAGATACAAGGAGTGTTTCAGCCAAGATTACTCTTTGATTATGGCAAAAAACAGGGCAACCAGTCAGAAGACATCATCTGCATATGTCAGTCTTAAAGGCACAGTAACAAAACCACACAAACATCAAAAGTGTACATGGGAAGAAAAATAACAATTCCAGTAAATGTAGGATATGAGGAAAAATGTATCCTGTCATTTATTTTTGAGTGTAGATTATTTTTGGGAGAAGTTACAGGCTTGGTAAAGCTGCTGTGTGCAGAGTATAAGTTAGGGCAGACAGCAATGAGTGATCGAGAGAGAGAGAGGGAGAGAAAGAGGACGGGGGAGAAAGGGAAAGAGAGGGAGATTGGAATTGTAATCCTCTGGCCATCTGTTGAACTCTCTGACAGTCCAGTCATCTGACAGGCTAACAGGCTCCTCCTCTCTGGCTCTGGAGTGGCAAAGATAAATAGCAAACTCTGGCAGCCACTGCAGCAAACACCAGCTCTGCTTCCTGGAGCACAGTTCCTGCTCCTCTTCCTGGTTGCTGACAGGGATTCCCACACTCCCCCATGCCTGCAGCCTGATAAAAGAATCAATGGCAGTGAATGTTGTTATAGATTAGTTGCCATTATGACATTTGCACTTGACATTTACACCAGTTTAAATGAAAGAAAATGCAGATAACAGAGGCCACAGTACAGGATCATGCATGACTCAAAAAGTAAATAATGTGGGAACCTTTCCCTTTAAGATCATCTAAAAAAGCGGTTTTCTAAATCTGTATGTGCTAATGTACTCAGTAGGTCCTGGTGTACTAATATAGGCTACTATTATACTATAGTTATTCCTCAAAAGTAGAATAATTTCCCATTGCACCTTAAATGGTGCCTGAGGTGCCATAGAAAAGCATTGATAAGAGAACACCATGCTCTGGAGCAGCTGCACATGAGCCGAAGGTCGGCTAACTAGGCACAAAGCCACCCAGCACTGGGCTGTGGAACAGTGGAACTGAGTTCTCTGGAGTGATAGAGCTTCATTCAGTACCCTTAGGAATAAGTTGGAGTGGTGTTTTGTAATCCAGAACTAATCATCCAACATCTGCATCTGACCTCAGTAGTGCTCCTGTTGTTCAATGCAATCAGATCCTTATGATGATTTAACACTTAGTGTAAAGTCTTCTCAGAGAGTAAAGACCATTACTGTAGCAAAGAGAAACAAACTCATTTTTAATACTCTTGATTTTGGAAGAACCATTGAGACTAGCAGGTGTCCACAAACTTTTGGCCATATAGTGTGGCCTTCTTTTTTAACAGAGGAGTTTTACTGTGATGTAATATTTTAATGTAATTATCAGAAAAGAGAAAGTGACATTGTGTCATCTGTTTGTCGTGTACATGCATGGGTCCACCAACCACAGCTTTAGGGTGTATGATCTATATCAGTGTTTCCTGACATTGGTCCTGGAGTCCTCCTGCTTTGCTCTTTAGTGTTTTCCTGCTATACTACTTTCAGCTAAGGAAGAACTTGTTAATTAGCTGATTTGATAAGTTGAGCAGTTGTGATAAAGCAGGGAAATGAGCCACAGGCTGCATGTGTTAATTGAACACTCTTGACACCCTATTAACATCTAGTAGGGAAACTCAGGAATCACGTGCAAGGTTAAACATTCACTGAAAGTCTGCCGTCCCAGAGTTTAAACCCTCCCCAACCCGTTTTTGCATTTAAAACATACATTTCTATTATATTATCCTTCTGGGTTGAGACTGGAGCCTATCCCAGTGGTTATTGGGCAGAAGGCAGGGAACACCCTGGACAGGTCACCAGTCAATTGCAAAGCTTTTAAAATATTTTTTTCAAAGACAGTCCTCTTTCCAAAAGTTGGGACGCTGTGCAAAATGTAAATAAAAACAAAATGCAATGATGTGCAAATAATTAAAACCCTATATTTCATTGAAAAAAAACACCAAATCAAATATTAAAATTTTATTGTTTTTTGAAAAATATATGCCCCTTTTGAATTTGATGCGAACATGTTCCAAAAAAGTTGGCATCAAAAGTCTGGTAAAGTTGTGTAATGCTAAAAAACACCTGGTGGTTAATTGGCAACAGGCCAGTAATATAATTGGGTGTGAAAAGAGCTTCTCAGAGAGGCTGAGTCAAACAGAACTAAAGATGAGGAAGAGCTTATGAGAGACTCTGCAGGCAAATAGTGCAACAATTAATGTTTCTCAACATAAAATAGCAAAGAACTTTAGCAAAGAGCTTTTACTAATCTACAATAGATAATATCATTAAAAGAAATCACTGTATGGAAGGGACAAGGCCCAAAAAAAAAGTATTTACTGGCCATGATGTTTGGGCCCTCAGGTGGCACTGCATCAAAAACAGATTCTCTAGTGGAAATCGCTGCATGGGCTCAGAAACACTTCTGAAAACCACAGTTTGTCATTGCATCCACAAATGCAAGTTAAAACTCTAAAATGCAAAGAAGAAACCGCATGTAGACAGAATCCAGAAATGCTGCAACCTTCTCTGGGCCTGAGCTCATTTGACTGAGGTGAAGTGGAAAAGTGTCCTGTGATTTGTGATGAAACACAGTGGTAAACAAGCCCATGTCCCAACATGTTGTTGACATCAAATTCAAAATGGGCATATATTTTTAAAAAAAACATTTTAAAAATTTCAGTTTCAAAGTTTGATTGGCTGTCTTTGTATTATTTTCTTCACGATTTGCACATCACTGCATCCTATTTTTATTTATATTGTACACAGTGTGACAACTTTTTTGGAAATGGGGATGTATTAATAAGGACACATGCGCAAATTTCTTTGACAGTTTATTTTAAAATTAAAAGCAATTATTATTAGAATCATTAGTAATGGTATTAGTAGAAATAGTCTTAGTAGAATTATGTATCTGAAATATGTGCAGAACAACATTATCAGTGGACTTTCAAAAATATTATCAAATACTATACATTTAGTGATCCATATTCAATATTTCACATACTTCTCTGTGCCAAATCCAGTTAAACAGGACTAATTAAGCTCTCTTTGTGCAGAAAAATCAGTTGAAAATCAGTTGTTTTTTTAGTGCTGACTCTATTCACGATATACTCAGAAAGGCATACTGTGGTATATTATGATGAGTTATCACAATAATGATAAGTAATGTTATATTGCCTGGGACTATCATCTTGTCATGTTATACCAAAGGTTAGGTTTGGATGCATTTTACATGTTTTTGTTATTTTAACCCTGATAGTGTTGTGTTTAAAATGACCTTTGAGCCTGCATCACTGTTATAAGGTAAAAAAAAAAAAGAGAAGGTGATTCTTATTGGGTCCCTCAGTGGCACAACAGGAAAACTGCTGCTAATTGAAAGTGCATCATCTGTGATTTTATGCTGATACCAAGGAAACCTCCAGTCATCAGTGTCTAATGGCCATTAGCTGACTGGTGTATCAAACAAGCTGTTCTTTGAAGAAATCTAAAATGGCCAGAAATCTAAAATAAGCCTCAATTTCCATCATTACCCACCAGCTTCGTGACGCTGCACTTAGCGACTTTAAGGGGCATTTATTCAGGTGGCGTGCGCGTCTGCACTCCAGAGCCACGACCAAACTTTCCATGGAAAAGCTGCTTGCTTGACTCCTGTTTTCCAGCAAGTGTGTAACTTGCTGTTTTTGTTTTAATTTGCATGTATCTTTGAATATGCAGTCTTGCCTTTCACTGCATGACTTCTGTCTCAGATTTTCGGGAGTAAAATCAGGATCAGAATTGCTTTCTTTGTAACTTTCATTTTTTTATGAATGAGCTTTCTGTGTTTCTTTTATTGTTACTCAAAATAGCCACGCTGCTCCATCGCAGCTACTCAGCGGTGAACCATGTCTGTAAGGGCTGAGCCTTCAAATCAGGCCATAAATGTCAAAACCTCAGTCTAAACATGAGGGAAAAACCTGTCTCTACAATAATGCTGACTTCTCCTAGCACCCCTGTAGGATTATAGTAGTTAGTTTGCGCAGTGCTAAAGGCAAACCGAGCATAAATACTCCTGTTTTATGAAATGGTAAATATAAATCATTGTGTTCAGAGTTTTTGATCAGGTGTTTTTTAAATGTAGCACTACTTTGTCTTTCAGTTTATCGGATGTCAGAAAAATATGCTGACATATTGCATATCATGAAGAAGTCTTGATGTGTTTTGATCACCCACTTGTAATTTGAACCTTCTAAAAGACAGTGGGTTTTAATTGAAGCTACCGGCAAACGTATTAGCATAGCCTGTCTTAACTTTTAATGTAAGTTAATATAAAGAGATTTTATTCAAAGCAGTGTTGGAGCATTTCTATTGGTCCAACAATCAAGATCAACAATTTTTACACAATTTAAAGGACAGCAACTGAGCCTAAATTGTGTACAGATTTTTTTAAACAGCAAAACATGCATATGCTTTTTTTGGGACGATATATTGTAGCCGTGTCACAGTAACCACATTTACCTGCAGCCTGATAGTCTGTTAATAATCCGATTAATAGAATATGTACATGTAAACACCTCAGTAGGAATAGACTAGTCTGATTGAGGCCATTCGGACTACAGTTTCTTTCTGACTTAAGGAGGTGGGTAATCCTGTAAATAATCTATTAAGTAGAAGAATAATAGTGATGTAAACACCTGTATCTGATTACGTTCCCAATCAGAAAGTTTCAGTAGCTGAACAGTATGTTCTCTGCATGTACGTCACATCATAGCGAATGTTCAACATGGCGGAGCAGAAACTGGTCTGCAGAGGAGATGAAGTTTATGCTTTGAACTTTAAAAGACGGCGGTGGGACAGTTGTTCAGCTGATGTCTCAAAACACAACGTCTTCCTCTCATCCTTCTTTGATAAGTACCTGTGAAGTACATTTTCCTGAGTCTGACATCATTTTAAAGTAATTAAAAACACAAGCACTGCTCACTGCTGTCCATCTCACTCTGACTGGACACGTGATGCTCATTGTCATGGGTCTCTATGCATGCACATCATTTTGGATCTGATTACTTGTAGGGTGCATGTAAACAGAAATTTTCATCAGATTATTGAGTAGAGTGAGATATAAACACCTCAGTCTAAATCTATAATCAGAATGTATTTAATCAGATCAGCAAAAATATTTGCCTGTGACTCTTTCAGTAGAGAGCTTTGAATTGGAGCTGCTGACACTGTTTTCCATTTCTAACAAGCCACTGGTTAGACCTCCACCTGTATTCACACTCAATGACATCACTAGAACTTCCAAAAAACCTAGTGACGTTTATTTCTCACAAAATTGGTCCCACTGCAAATCAAAACGTAACTGGTTGATTACTCTGTTTCTTTGGTACTCTAATCTCTATAGTTAATCTAAAGTATTAGCTCTTTTTTTCAGCTCTTAACGTCCTGGAGACATAGACTGGAGCCTATCCCAGCAGTCATTGGGTGGAAGGCAGGAAACAACCCTTAAATCACTAGGCCTCTGCAAATCTTATTAGGCCTAGAAGGTCCTGAGGGATCCCCACTGCAGCTGCTTGCTGTTTTTGGGCTACCGTGCTTTTGGGGGGCAAAAAACATTCATACTGTTCCAAAAATGTAAAAAAGAGAACATGCAAACAGCAAAGAAACAAAAAACAAGAAAAAAGTCATATGATTATGGCAGTGTTGTGCCTGGCATACTACTATTGCACAATTACAGCCCTATTTTCAACTTAAAATTAAACTTAAACTTAAAGTTCCAAACAGGGTTTTAGACTTAACACCTGAGCAGTGCACTGTAAATCAAACATTCAGAAGTATTGCAGAACAGCACAAATCCATGCACAATCTCTAGAGCGTTCTATGTTTGGCCTTTTCTTCTCTCCGATCTCACAGCTTGCGTCCACTTAACCTGATCATCATCAGCTCAACAGACTGTAGTAAACAAACAGGTCTGTGTGTATCAGGGCCTCCTCTTTCCTCAGATATGCAAGGAAAGGTTTAACGCAATGGACGTTATAATAATCCAGTGATGCCTCGAAGCCCGTAGTTCAATCCCAGCATCCATCTGCCAGATCCATCCAGTGGCGACTAATCTCCTTTAAAGCAGCGCTCAATCCCGTGATAGTTATTGTGTGGATGTAGGAGTGAGCTAAAAAAGCACGTGTGGGCTTCTAAAAATTTCAGGATGACAATTTCTGGGTAGAAGCTAAAATGTTGTGCTCCACACTGAAGCAAAAACATTTTTAAAACTGATGAAAATGTATTTTATCCTGGCAAGCATGAGACCTAGAAATGGTAGATCTTATTTTGCATCCAGAGCATTCTGGTTGGACAGAAAAGCCAGAGGAAAATGTGCTGAACATGGTGTCCATTTTACAGGTTGTCCTGTGTGGTTTTGATACCAGAGCAGAGCAGAGCAGAGGATTATGTGCCACAATATGAACACAAATGCTAGCATGGTCCCAGCGATGGAAGTGGATTGAGTATTAAAGCCTGTCGTTGCGGCCCAGATTACAGCTGTCAGGTGACCAAGGAAATGTAATGTTGTGTACAGCAGTGTGATGAAGGAGAAAAGTGATGTGAAATAACCATGTGTTCAACAAAGCAGCAACAATTTTTAAATGCAATTTTGACAACGTGTTGTAGATGTTAGTGATGCATGGTACTAGTGAAATTCCATATTGTGATTATATTGGTACATGTTGCACTTATAGTAACTTACCATATGTTCAAAATACTAACTAGTTACTAGTAAGCCCTTGATATGGTTAAATACAAGCCTACATTACTTTGGACCAAAGTAATTGACATTTGTCTTAAATAATTTGCCTCAATTTTATTCTAGCTTTTTATTTTCCCTTTGAGATTCACTTATAACATGTGCATTTATATACCAAAATCAGTCATAATTCATACATACATGACCATTTTCCACTCTCTCTCTTTAATCACTTAGAATTAAACAGGCTGTTTTTGGCACAGTGCCTTTAAGACTAATGTAAATGAGCTCTGGTTTGATTCATCTAAGCTGAAACACTCTTTATAACTTCAGGCTGGACTGGGGAGTGAATGGTACTATGTGGAATCTTTCAACCTTTTAGGGGATATTTTTTAAAGAACCTCCACATCATGTGAAGGTGTTTTACCAATTAAAAATAAAACTCAATTAAATCTCTACCAATTGTACATTTGGGAAATGTATGTGTTTACATACATCAAACTCTTTCATTTAAAAAAGTGACAACATTCAGTTTTCAATGATATGGGCCCTTTAAAACTACCCACAGAAATACAGGAACTGTGCTTCTCATAGCCCTTAGTAAACATTTGGTGATTACATATTGCCATCTACAAAAAACACTTAGACAGGAAGAAAATTCATAAAATGTCCAGACATTTTAGTGAGACCTGGAAAAGTGTGAATTTGTTACACTGAGATGACCTATTTTAGCATATTCCTTGCATATTTTAGCTGCTAATACTCAGTTTGAATGTCTTTCCATACAGTAAATACATACAGCCCTTCTAAAGAGTTAATTCAGTAAAGTTGCACTCACTGCTGACAGTATAATTTCCAAAGAAAAGCATTGAAAATTCATTGAAGAATGGGTCACTCCGGAGCAGCCACACACAAGCCTCCATGTGTCCCCACGACCCCATCGTTGGGCCCTTTACCCACTGTCATTACCTGTTGGATGAGATGTTGAATGTAGGCATGTACAAACTTTTGGACATATGCCTATTGTTGTGTTGTATTGAATGCTGGATCACGTGGACATTCTGCAGTGTGTAATGTTCACTTCTAATCATCCAGTAAATATAAATGAATGAAATGGTTCACTGAGGAGCGGTTTATGGTTTGATGATTCACTAAGTGGTCATCAGAGGTATAATTATTGACTTTAATATTAAGGATGACGACAGATGTGCATCACTTTGAGATTATATGTCGTGAGCAACAGTTATCATGTGTACAAGTTCTGGAAAATTACTTCCTTAGGAGTAAGAATGACGCCATGCAAGAGACACTTTTAGCTCTATGAAGAACCTTTCAGTGGATGATTTTTGAAGAACCTCCACATAATGTGAAAGGGCTCTACCACTTAATATGAAACTCAATTAAAACGCTACCGATGACTGTACCGTTTAAAAATTTTTGTTTAAGGCCAGAGAGCGAGAAATCTGCAGTAGATAGTAATGAATGAGGCTCAACCACTGGGTCTTGACAGAGGTTGAACTTGGAGCTGAAGGAAGAAATGTTTTTATTTCAAAAGTGTGCAATTTTAAAATCGGAAGAGTTGCAATTTCAATTAACATACATGCTGCAGGGATAGAACACATAAACATACATCTACACATTCTGTACCTCCATACACACATACACATACACATGTACACACATACTCTAACTGACACAACTAACTGTGGTAAAAATTAACAGGTTTCCATCTTAGAAAAATAAGTAGTTTTAATTGTAGCTGGGCTGTCATGTGTTCCATCATATAAACATGCTTGACTTCCTGTAACTATTGAACAGTGGTTGGGGATTAAGGCTTCATCCAGTTAACAGCAATTCATTTTCTTGCAACCATCAACAAAAGCATGTAACACTGGTCATTGGTAATGTGTTCAGGCAACGCTTCCAACAAGAACAATAATGAGTCCAGGGGAAAATGAACTTTCTGAAATGAAATTTCTACAACTCCTCTTTAACATTCTTCCAGAATGTCTGTATTTTTGAACAATCCCAGAAGACATGAGTATGATTACACTGACCATACCACAGTGTCAATCAACCAGCGAGGTCCCAAATCTACTGTATTTTAACCCTCCAATCAAATTCTTTCCAGTCCCCCTGTAACATCTGGCACTTACTGTTTCCAAGACTTTGTCTCCCATTCCTGTACTCAGTTCCAATTCCCATTGTCCATTAATATGGAAAGTGTTGTCTTGAAAGTCGATAATTTGTTTTGTGTGTGTGTGTGTGTGTATGTATGTGTATGTATGTGTGTGTGTGTGTGTGTGTGTGTGTATATATATATATATATATATATATATATATATATATATATATATATATATATATATATGAGATATTTGTGCATGATGCATGGTGTTCACATGTATAAAATGGGTTTCTATATTGATTGGTTTTCTTTTAATAATATCCCAGTTTGTGTTTTCTGTAATAATGTCTCATTTGTAAATGTGTAAATAAGTCACTTTGATGGTAGAGCAAACTGGTCTGGGAGTTGTGAGAAAAATGAATAAATCTTGGAAATTTGACCTAATGATGCAGAGAAAAAGTGGATGAGATGGTCTTTGTTATGAAAAAAAGCCCTTGGTTTTAGAATAATCGCATTTTAATTGAAATACTGAAAAATCTCCAAATGGTTGAACAGCAGGTTTTGGACATAAGAGAAATCCTGTGTCAGATCTGGATGGCGGATGTTTTTTTTCTGCTTTTTCCCCACATGCTAACCATTGTTTCTCTCTCTGTCTTTTTAGTAAAGAAAGCCAAACTCCAAGGGCCTCCAGGTAAGCGAATGTTGTTCTTTGTTCTCCAGTTTACATACTAGCCTGTTTTTCTGTAATGTAACCTAAGGGGCCGGATTCTTGTGTGTAAATCCAGTGGAAAGCTATTTGGTTTCATCTTTCCTGAGCCATGAATCTCTTTCAGGCTAAGGTTGTTTGTTGAAGAATTAGTGCTACTCTTGATGTTTTTACATGCATCATAAAGAGCACACTGTATGAGGAGATGATGAGATGCAGTGGGTGTTTATGATAAGTGTATTTTGTGCTGTGTATCTGGATTTGTATTGTGATGCAATTTTTCAGTGATAATGTTGATAAGAGGTTTAAACTTGAATAAGCTTTTGTCGTGTTATGTAAATGTGTATAGTATACCAGAAATAGCCTTTTATTTCATTCAGGGTTCAAGGGTCGAACTGCACAGACCTAAAACCCAGCAGTACAAAATGCATATATCATCAATCCCGATCGATACAGAATCAATTTGGAAATGCCAAATCTTGTAAATGCGTCTACTCACTTCCTACCCCTTTTCTGATGAGTCTTGAAGGTGGAAGGAACTTTTAAAAAACTGAAACTGCTTTCCACTGCAAAAGCTGGTAACTTGTCAAGTAAAATTATCTTAAATATAATCAGTAAATCTAATATTTCTCCTGTTGGGATTGTTGTAAACTCAGTTTAAGATTATAAGATAATTTTAAGATTAAATATCTAGATTTTTTTTACTTGTTTTAGATCATTTTATTAAGTAAAATTACTTTACTGTATTGGTATGGCAAATAATTTATTGTCTGCCAGTATAGTGAGAACATTTTCCTTAATAAAATTACTTAAAACAAAAGTGTCTAGAAATAAGCTACATAATAAGTGCATAATCTTCTCAAAATGGGAAATTTTCAATATATTGACGAGATTTGACACTTCACAAGATACCTTTTTTTTTTTTTTTGCATGCATGCATGCATGAATTTTTTTTTTGCTGCTTGCTGGCAAATGTAGAAGGGAAGGCAGATGCTTTACCTGGATACTTTACCTTAGTTTGGCTTGTTTTCTCTGCACTCTTGAATCGAATTGTCATGAAAGGGCTCGTTAGCTTTGTATACCAAACCTGAAGTACAAAACCTGGGTGTAATCTTAGATTCTGAACTCTGTTTTATCCCACATCTAACATAGTTTTTTCATAATTTAAAAATATCATTAAAGTTCGGGCTTTTCTATCTGCCTTGTTGAGGCATTTCTTACAGCAGTGTTGATCACTGTAATGTTCCTCTTACTGGCAAAAACAATCCATACTCCGTTTATACAGAACACAGCAGAATGGATTCATCATCAACCGCTCTGTTGTGTTCACTGGCTGCCTACATCTTATTACTAGTTTTTAAAGCTTTAAATGACCTTAAAACAACTGAATGTTTGTCTATTTGTGTTCCAACATGTGATCTTAGATCTGCAGATACTAACCTTCAGGAAAAAAATACAGAAAAAGTAGAGAGACTCAATTATTGTGCTCTTAACTGTGGAACTAGTTACTCAAGTTCAGCGCTCACTTTAAGAGACATGTAACTGTATCTCTTTTAATTAAAGCTTTTAATTAAAATTATACCTAATTGTTGTATTTATCTTGTTCATTTGATCTCAGTCATCACTTCATATTATCCATCCATCCATCCATCCATCCATTAGCTTCCGCTTCTCCGGGGTTCGGGTCGCGGGGGCAGCATCCTAAGCAATGAGGCCCAAACCTCCCTTTCCCCAGCCACTTCCACTAGCTCTCCAAGGGGGATTCCGAGGCGCTCCCAGGCCAGCTGGGCGATATAGTCACGCCAGCGTGTCCTGGGTCTTCCCGGGGGTCTCCTCCCAGGTGGACTTGCCTGTGACACCTCCCGAGGGAGGCATCCAGGAGGCATCCTAACCAGATGCCCGAACCACCTCAGCTGACTCCTCTCGATGTGAAGAAGCAGCGGCTCTACTCCGAGTCCCTCCCGGATGACCGAACTTCTCACCCTATCTCTAAGGGAGAGCCCAGACACCCTGCGGAGGAAACTCATTTCGGCCGCTTGTATTCGCGATCTTATTCTTTCGGTCATTACCCAAAGCTCATGACCATAGGTGAGGGTGGGAACGTAGATCGACCGGTAAATCGAGAGCCTTGCCTTATGGCTCAGCTATTTCTTTACCACAACAGACCGGTAAAGAGCCCGCATCACTGCTGACCCAGCACCAATCCGCCTGTCAATCTCCCGCTCCCTTGTACCATCACTCGTGAACAAGACCCCGAGATACTTGAACTCCTCCACTTGAGGCAAGAGCCTATCCCCGACCCAGAGAGGGCTCTCCACCCTTTTCCGCCTGAGAACCATGGTCTCGGATTTGGAGGTACTGATTCTCATCCCAGCCGCTTCACACTCGGCTGCAAACCGATCCAGCGAAAGCTGAAGTTCGCGGCCTGATGTCCCCAATAGGACCACATCATCTGCAAACAGCAGCGATGTGACCCTGAGGTCACCAAACCGGACACCCTCCATCCCCTGACTGCACCTAGAAATTCTATCCATAAAAATTATGAATAGAATCGGTGACAAAGGGCAGCCCTGATGGAGTCCAACTCTCACTGGGAACAAGTCTGACTTACTGCCGGCCATGCGAACCAAACTCCTGCTCTGTTTGTACAGGGCCTGAATGGCTCGTAGCAAAGAGCCATGTACCCCGTACTCCCGAAGCACCTCCCACAGAATTCTTCGGGGAACACAGTCGAATGCCTTCTCCAGATCCACAAAGCACATGTGGACTGGTTGGGCAAACTCCCATGAGCCCTCCAGAATCCTGGAGAGGGTGAAAAGTTGGTCCAGTGTTCCACGACCAGGACGGAACCCGCACTGCTCCTCCTGGATCCGAAGTTCAACTATAAACTGGACTCTCTTCTCCAGTACCCCTGCATAGACCTTACCAGGGAGGCTGAGGAGTGTGATTCCCCTGTAGTTGGAACACACCCTCCGGTCCCCTTTTTTTAAAAAGAGGCACCACCACCCCAGTCTGCCAATCCAGTGGCACCGCCCCCGATGTCCACGCAATGTTGAAAAGGCGTGTCAGCCAAGACAGCCCCACAACATCCAGAGCCTTGAGGAACTCAGGGCGGATCTCATCCACCCCTGGAGCCTTGCCACCAAGGAGCTTCTTAACTACCTTAGCGACTTCGGCCTCAGTAATGGACAAGCCTATTCCCATGTCCCCAGACTCTGCCTCCTCACTGGAGAACGTGTCGGTGGGATTGAGAAGGTCCTCAAAGTATTCCTTCCACCGCCCAATGACGTCTTCAGTCGAAGTCAGCAGCACACCATCTCCACTATATACAGTGCTAGTGGCACACTGCTTTCCCCTTCTGAGTCGCCAGACGGTTTGCCAGAATCTTTTCGGAGCCGACTTAAAGTCACTTTCCAAGGCCTCACCAAACTCCTCCCATACACGGGTTTTTGCCTTGGCGACGACTGAAGCCGCAGATCGCTTTGCCTGTCGATACCTGCCAGCTGCCTCTGGTGTCCCACAGGCCAACCATACCCGGTAGGACTCCTTCTTCAGCTTGACGGCATCTCTCACCTGGGGTGTCCACCACTGGGTTCGAGGATTACCGCCCCGACAGGCACCAACTACCTTACGGCCACAGCTACAGTCAGCCGCTTCAACAATGGAGGAACGGAACATGGCCCATTCTGAGTCTATGTCCCCCACCTCCCCCGATATCTGGTCAAAGTTCTGACGGAGGTGTGAGTTGAAGATCAATCTGACAGGTTCTTCTGCCAGACGTTCCCAGCAAACCCTCACTATACGTTTGGGCTTGCCTGGTCTGACCGGCATCTTCCCCCACCACCTGAACCAACTCACCACCAGGTGGTGATCAGTTGACAGCTCAGCTCCTCTCTTTACCCGAGTGTCCAAAACACATGACCGCAAGTCCGATGACACGACTACAAAGTCAATCAATGAACTGCGGCCTAGGGTGTCCTGGTGCCATGTGCACTTATGGACATCCTTGTGTTCAAACATGGTGTTCGTGATGGACAAACTGTGGTTTGCGCAGAAGTCCAAAAACTGAACACCACTCGGGGTCAGATCAGAGAGGCCATTCCTCCCAATCACACCCCTCCAGGTCTCACTGTCATTGCCCACGTGAGCGTTAAAGTCCCCCAGTAGGACAATAGAGTCTCCAGGAGGAGCACTTTCAAGCACCCTTTCCAAGGACTCTAAGAAGGCTGGGTACTCTGAACTGCTGTTCGGTGCATAAGCACAGACAGCAGTCAGGACCCGTTCCCCAACCCGAAGGCGTAGGGAAGCTACCCTCTCGTCCACCGGAGAAAACACCAACATACAGGCACTGAGTCGAGGGGCTATGAGAAAGCCCACACCTGCCCGCCGCCTCTCACCATGGGCAACTCCAGAAAAGAATAAAGTCCAGCCCCTCTCAAGGAGATTGGACCCAGAGCCCAAGCTGTGTGTTGAGGTGAGCCCAACTATATCTAGCCGGTATCTCTCAACCTCGCGCACCAACTCAGGCTCCTTCCCTGCCAGTGAGGTAACGTTCCAAGTTCCAAAAGCCAGTTTCAGCAATCGAGGATCAGAACGCCAAGGCCCACGCCTTTGGACACTGCCCGATCCACAAAGCACCGAACCCCTACTACTGCCCCTCCCATTAGTGGTGGGTCGATGGGAGGGGGGACTCATGTAACTCCTTCGGGCTGGGCCCGGCCGGGCACCATGAGTAAATGCCCGGCCACCAGACGCTCGCTAGCGAGCCCCTCCCCCAGGCCTGGCTCCAGGGTGGGGCCCCGGTAACCCTGATCCGGGCAGGGTACACAAATCCTGTTCTTGTCTTCTCATAGGGGTTATTATGGATCACACTTTGTCTGACATGTCACCTAGGACCAGTTTGCCATGGGAGACCCTACCAGGAGCTTTTGCTCCAGACAATATAGCTCCTAGGATCATTCAAGCACGCAAACCCCTCCACCACGATAAGGTGGTGATCCATGGAGAGGCACTTCATATTATTTTAATATAATTCTTTCATGTAATGTAATCTTTTATTTACTTAATTTTATTTGTTTTCCATTATATTGAAACTCCCGAACAGTAACTACAGTATCTTCTCTTGCTGTTAAGCTTTATCACCCTTCTGTAAAGCCCTTTGACCTCCTGCTTCTAGTACCAATAAAGTTGCTATTATTATTATTATTATTACTATTATTATTATTATTATCTAATATCTAGGTTGGTTACATTTATTAGCCTACTACTCACACTCAGAAGTGGTTGACACCACAGGGCTTCCCAGTCGCTGTATGATACATTTTTATAATGCATGCTAGACATTGTAAATCGAAACAACATTGAAAATATGAGAACATTGTAAAGTTTTCATAAAACATGATAAATAGCAAATTAACTAACATATTTTAGGTCAAAGTTTGCCATTAAATGCAGATCTTAAAACTCTTTTGGCCTAAAGGTGGTTTAAACTTGGCTTTATTCCCAGGGAAGCACTGGCCCTTATACCGTCACTAATGTTTACACACGTTATAGTTTTTCTCTAAACCGGTTTAGCTTTTAATATGGTAAGTTATTGCAAAAGCAGCAAAGAAAACATGCTTAACTTTTGATGGGCAGCGTACAGTCAGGGGAACTGGCAGTGAATGAAGGTGAGCAGTGAAAGATGTTGCAGAAAGAACTTGCAGTGCAGCTTTACACCATCGCTCAGTCTGATTAATTGATTCTGTGTTAAGTAATCTCGTCAGGCTGCGTGTCCTTCCTTGGCTGGATTTCTTGGCTTGCTGGGAATAAGATCAGTGTAGGTTAAGCCCAAATCCCCATGCTCTCCTCCTCAGCAAACACCCTGCACTGTTTGCCCTCACACCCATCTCATAAGCCCTGTGACTGTGGAGGAATGTGACTTTCCTGCTCTTCTTTATATAGCAGCACTGTAGACATTATACCTACTCCTCATTTGTCTTCCTGCAAATATTACAGCACAATCAATAACACTCAATGTCCAACCTAACAAGAGCTGCTACATCTGTGGGTGGAGAGTGAATAGATCAGTTAACTTCTGAATCAAGTGCATTAGAGCGAGGAAGACGATGCTTAAGCTCCTCCTCAGGACTAGGTCTGGATACGGTTGTTTATGATACAGTATTACACTCCCAATCCAAGTCCAACATCCAAGGCCCAATCCCATTTCACCCCTTATCCCTACCTCTTAGCCCTTACCCCTCCTAACACTATGTGCTCATAGTGTTAGGGTGTCCTGTTTTTTGTCTAGATAGAAGGGTAGAATGAAGTGCTAGGACTACATGGACCTCCAAACAGAGGTTTTCAGAGACACACTCCAAACTGAGTGTTATGAGGAAAAAAAAGCAAGATGGCAGCACAAGCGACCAAACACTCAAATCTGACTATTTTCTCTGTTAAAAATGATCATAACCTTTGTATTATGCTTTATATCTATTATCTTTTTCTTTGAATATATGTTAGTTCAGTGTACTTTCAGTCTGTTATGCTCCTTTTCCTCATAACAAGTGTAAAATGTCGCTAGTAGTATGCTGATGTCTCGGTAGCTAGCTAGCTAAATTTCCCATTCCACCTTAAATGGTGCAGTGTTTAGATTCTGGAGCATCAGGCATCAAAACTGCTGCACCATAAAAGGTAAAATGGGAACACTTGAACAAGAATCTGGCGAATAGCTGACTTCAGCTTCTTATCACTGAAGATTTAAGGGTGAGCGATAATAAATAATTGCCCCCCCCTTTGAAAGCATATAATGCCCTAATGTAACTAAAGCCCAACTGTAAGGTTGAGGCTGAACTTTATCCTCCTCTGCTATCACTGTGGACTGACAGGGTCTTCTACAGAGCAGCGCTACTAGCCTGTTAATAATGTTCTTGTGTATTTGAGGGTTGTTCCATTTTGTAGTGAAGATTTTATCCACTACCCCTTGTAGCTCACTTCCAAGGGGCAAGGTAATACTCAAAAACTAGGGGTTGGGGTCAAAATAAGATTGGGCCTTAATATGAAGTACAACTCATCAGCTTCTCTCTTATTTTTTCAGTGTTTTCAGTGAATTTAGCCAGTTTGAATGTTGAGTGATCCATCTAGCACAGCTAGTATACCTATTCCTGCTTTATGCGGAGAGGCAGACAGGACTGTAGGAAGATGTTAGCATGATCTGCTCTGTCTCAGCTCTTATACAAACACAGGATCAGATCAGCAGACTGCAATATTGTCCCATTGCTTCCCTTATGGCTGAGGGTAAACAGGCCCGCCAGCCTTGCTTTCATTACTGACAGTTGGCCCTTTTGTTTCCCTGCGATCCAGGGTGTTTGCTTAGCTCTGTAAACGACACATCATCTATTATGCCTCAAGCCCTTTGTTCCCTCAATGTCACATTTGTCTTGTGACCAAAAGGTGTGTGTCACACATTTTCCCAGGAAGAATAGTTTGAGTCCAATTGCAGTACTGCACTGTTAGAAATAAAGGTTCTGTGCAGGTACATTTTGTTCATCAAGGTACAAACAATGAAAATGCTCTCTTTAAGGTACAACAGTAGTTTTGTTGATTTGTGTACGTTGATTTCTGTTTGTCCAGTCGTCATGAAACATCCACACAATGTGAAGAGCAGCTGATCTGCTCAAATAACATAAAAAAAGAAGTTGAAAAAATGTAGGTATTTGGTTTTGATATGACAGTTGAATGTACATTTGTTATATACGTGTTCAAATTCCATGTTGTGTTCATTTTTAAGCGAATATAAGTTAACACCTCCACTACAGAGGATTTTTCTGCTAATTTTAGTGCACAGGTTCTATTTTATACATGATTAGAAAAAAAACATACCATAACTTTCGTAACTGGCCACATTTTATGTTTTTTTTTCCCTCAATACATTAAATATAGCAAGTAAGCAATAACTGTGTTTTACAGTGTGCAGGAGTGTTTTCTCTGTAGAGGATGAGTTCACTTGTTTAATCTTAGAAAATCAACAGCAAATAAACATTAAGTACAGGGTATTCATTTTCCAGGAGAGGTTTCTAAGGAAATAAATTGCAAGATAATCCATTTACATAAAGAAGGAGACAGTCGAAGGGAAATGAGTAAAGTTTTAGAAAATGGAGAAAATGTGACTCCCAACAAGCACCTGGAAGACCTGGTAGATACCAACACTATCCCCATCAGATAAACATCACTTAAAGCTTTCATTTTTCAGTGAGAGGAGAAAATGTTGGGAGAATAATAAAAGAAGCTGGTGTTCTCCTAACAATGGTTTGACCACCCCAGAATTCAGAAGCCAGCATCACTGAATGTCTTTGGGATTATTTGGATGCTAAACCAACTTCTAAACCTGAACTTTGGGGATGTGGAAAAATATCCCTGCAGATTTTTCTTTGAAAAACTTAAAGTAAGTCTCCTGAAAAGTCACTATGCTATGCATCCATATTTGTGATGTGCTTCTCAGACCAGCTCAGTCATTTGATCCGCCTAGAATGTTACACGTATTATGGAGCCCAAAAAAGACAAATATATTTAATGGTCTTGAGCAAAAAAAAAAATTAAAAAGGAGCAGTTATTCTGAAAAGCTTCTCCACATTAGCCGCTGTGTTTGGAGTGGCATCAGGCAGAGACTTTGGTCAAAATGATGATCAGTAAAAGCCTGTATGAGAGCTGATGTCTGTGCTTTTGCTGTTATTATCGACCGGCGATCACGGTCAGGACAACGGGGTGGGGGCAGAAAGTGTAGGGGGAAGAGAGCGAGCTTCTGCTTTGAAGGTGAATAGGTTGAAGCTTGAAGAACGGTGAATGCTTTTTGCTTTCAGGAAAGTGCAAGTTGCTTTAGTTGTCATAACATCAGTGTACAGTGTACACTTTACTTGAACCCTGCTTCATAACATTGACATAATCTTAAACATGTCATGGCAGATTTTGTTCACTAATATATCACCCGTAAGTGTTGTAACATAACTACGTTATACCGGTCAAAAAATCGGAATGGATATCTGTACATATGCAGATATGAATGTAGGGCCTAATCCCATTTCTTATTTTTACCCCTCTCCCTTGTTTTCGAGTGTCACCTTGCCCATTGGAACCGAGTTACAAGGGGTAGTGGTTGATATCTTCCCCAGCAAAATGGAACAACCCTCAAAAACAAAAGAACATTGCTTCATTATCAGGCTACTAGTGGTGCTCTGTAGGCAAACCTGTCAGTCTGCAGTGATAGAAGAGGAGGGCAAAGTTCAGCAACCTCACTGCTGGGCTTTAGTTAAATTCAGGTCATCATATGTTTTTAAAGAGGGGAATGTGATATTTATTATTGCCCACCCCTGATTATTTGGTGATATGAAGCTGAAATCAGTTTCTTGTTTGACTTTCCCATTCCACCTTAAATGGAGCTGGAGTTGCATTCTGGCACTTCAGGCATCAGTACTGCTGGACTATTTAAGGTGGAATGGGAAATTTAGCTGGCTACCTACCGAGACATCAGCACACTGTTAGCATTTTCATGCTTGTTATGAAGAAAAGGAGCATAATACATTGAAATGACATTAAACTAAGACAATACAGTGGATATCTAAAAAAAAAATACTGACATTTGTGGGTTTCTTTGTTCTCTTGAACAGGCATCTTGCTCAATTTTCTTTTTCTGATAACACGGTTTGGATTGTGTCTCTGAAAAACCTCTGTTTGGAGGGCCATGTATCCCTAACAGTTCACCCAACCGCTCTATCTCAACAAAATCAGGACACCCTACCCCTAGAAGTGAACATCTAAAACAGAGGGCTAAGGGCTAAGAGGTAGGAGCGAGGAGAGAAATGAGTTTGGGCCTAAGTGTGCAGGTCAAGTGCTATAAAATACACCATAAAAACTATTAAATACAGAATATTACAGTGATATGAACATTGTCAAAAATGTACTTGTACAAATAAACTGTATGCTACAGGAGGAGTTATGCATGAGGTTCACCACCATCTTCACGGTCTTCTCAATGTTCAGCAGCAGGTAGTTGCTTCTTCACAAGGAGATCAGCTGCTCGACTTCCTCATACCTATTTGCTATGAGGCCCACCACAGTGGTGTCACCTGCAAACTTGAGGATCTTTACAGCTGGTTCCTCAGACACACATTAGCATGAAATAACATAAGTTGTTTTGGCACCAAACATTATGGGATTTGTCTTGACAGTTGCTGGTAAGGGTAATCTGGAAGTGTAAGTTAAGTGAAAATTTAGTGATGACAGCATATGTTCTCCCCCATGGATATGTTTATGCTGTGGTAATGTCAATGTGCCATAGCAGAATTCTAGTCGAATGTTACCAACTCTGTCCACTTTGTTTTTTACAGGAATAGTTTGGGAATAAATAAAAAAATTGACATGATTTATCACTTACCCCAAATACAATCGATCAGCAAAGACTTGAACAGTTTCACAAAGAGGAATAGGGAAACATTTTAGTGGCCTTATGTCTAAAGCTATCTACTTAGATCTATTAAGTATTGGCTTAATATGACCGCATTAATTAAAATATAAGTTGCAATGCAAGTGGCAATATGTGGGGTCCAAGCATAAATCTGCTCAAGTGAAGCAGATGGAACAGGGACTCAGAGTTCATCAAATGTCCCTTCATATGCCATGATTAGTGATTAGGGACCTTCAAGTAAGATATTTTTCAGGTTTTGTAGATTGGCAACTTAACAACTTAGTATGCTGGATATTGGTATACTGAAAAGAGTCAAAATTCCACACAAATACCAATTTCTGATACGTAGGAAACTAAAAATAATTGCAGTTGGATTTTTAATCGTTTTAAAACTAGTTGCCTACTGTAGCTGCCCTTGAAGGCCAGACTGGGTTCTGATTCAGTGTTTTTCATAATAAAACATGCAAACTTCCAAAGAAGTCGATACTTTTTGCAGGCGCCGTAAACATGAAACTATGCAATACCATACCAGCCTTCTCTCACTGCGGCGCATAAATATCCAACTTTGGAATTCTCTGCTGTCCGTCACCTCACTCATACAACATTTATCAGGGGTTCAAGGCGGAAATGTCAGCTCCTGAACATGGGCTCCATCTCTGACTAATTTATCGAAAAGCTCATCGGGCATCAATAATGAATGAACATGTTTGTTATGCTGCTGGCTGTTTAGTTTTGTAGAAAACTGAAAGAACCTTAAAGTTTAAATCTGCCTTCTGTTTCACATTCGCACAGCAAACAAATACAAAAAAAGGGCAATTTTCTTAGCTTTGTAGCAGTGGACCTCATGATGTTTTTATATGAATTTTATTATATATTTAAATATATCTAAAATTATTTAGTTTTTTATTTTTAAAAAAGTTGGCACAGTAGATGCAGTGATTTTGCAAATCCTTTGCATCCTTTGTTCAGTTGAAAAAAACTACCTAATTAACTTTGTTGTTTTAATACAAAACAATGTTTATTGATCATTTGGGATTGGAGGACACCAATTGTTTTAGATGTAACAGTGGAATTTGTACCCCATTCTTCCTTGATATAGCACTTGGCCTGCTGAGCAGTCCAGGCTTCATTGTAATATGTTGCATTTTGTCTAGATTATAGGCAGGCCAGCCTAGTACCTGCACTCTCTTACTACGAAGGTACGCTGATGTAAGGCATACAGGATGTGGCTCAGTGTTGTCCTATTGAAACGAGCAAGGATGTCCCTGAAAAAGATGTTGTCTAGTTGGCTGCATATGTTGCTACAAAATGTGTATGTACCCCACTGTATTAATAGTGCCTCCCCTGCGTCAACTCATCCCATGCTATGACAGATGGCTTTTGAACATTACACTGGTAACAGTCAGGATAGACCTTTTCTTCTGTACCTCGAAGAACACAGCATCTATTATTTCCAAAACTGTTGTCGACTCATCAGACCATCTAAGATGAGCTTTAGCGTAGAGATGCACCAATACCACTTCTCCCCTTCCAATACCGATATCAGATCCATTAGTATTGGCCAATGCCATGTACCGATACTGATAACATTAACCTAGCTCACATATAAGTCCTGATATCTGTACAGTTACATTTTTAAATATTTTGTTTTGGTAAAATAATAATAATAATGTTAAAATTTTGGTAAAGCTTTTACTGCATTACAAATAAAACTTGGCTAGATGGCATTTAATTGTTGGATTATATTTATTTGGTGCTTAAGAAAACTTTTTTGTATTTACTGTATGTATTATAGAATTGGTAATAAGAAGCATCTATAACAACTTAAGTAAATGTAAAAATATCCCTATGATATAAAACATTTAAAAACAGAACTAAACAGTACACTGATGACACTGGGGTGTTTACACATAAGCACACAGCAGCTTCTCTGGCTCAAAAATGGAGCTGAATGTTGTCCACATCCAAATATCTCAAGTCATTTGTTCTGTCTACTGGCGCCTATGCAAACATCAGAAATCATATATATTGGTATCCACATCACTGATGCCGATATTGCATTTAATGCCAGTAACGGCACTGAAACCGATAGAGTATCAGTGCAGCATTACTTTAGCCCAGAGAAGTCGGTGGTGTTTCTGGGCATTGTTGATTTTTGGCTTCTGCTTTACCTTTCTTTTAACAATGTTTCTTTTAATGATCTTTTAATAATGTTATGGACTGTAAATGGAGAAAAATCCTTGAAATCCTGCATTGAGAGAAATTGTTCTGAAACTATTGGGCTATTTGCTCAGACGGTTTTTCAGAAAATGGCCAATGAATCATTAATACTCCTTTCATACCCAATCATGATAGTATTATCTGCTACCTGTTCACCTGGTTACCTGTATAAAGTTCCATGACATATTTTTTTTGATCATTTTACAAACATCCCAGTCTTTCAACTTTGTTTGGAATGCGTTGCAAGCATCAAATTTGGAATTGGTGGAATTATCAAAAATAAGGTGAAATATTACATTTTTATGCTATTTTCAATTAAATACCTGACAGTTTGTAAACCACTGCTTTCTGTTCTATTTGTGTTTTACCTACTGTCCTAACTTTGGAATTGGGTTTGTATAATTGCTGATAATAGTTCTAAATAGGAAAGAAACATACATGAGTCTGCGAAAACTTTCAGTGTGAACCCCAATGTTTGCCGTTTTTTGTGTAAATTCATTCCTCCTCCATGTGACGGTCTTTGTCTCTGGGTTCTTAAGATACTTTCAGGGTGAAAAAATGGAAAGCGTGCATGTGCGTAAAAGAAAAGTGTGATTTCACTCGTCCTCCCAGGTGCCTAGGCGTAAGTGAATAGCCTTTCTATTAGCATTAGCGTCCGTCTCTTGGGACGCTAATGCTAATACCTAAAATCTACAGTACTCCAGCTGCAGCCTTAGCAGTGCTAATAGTCCTTTAGAGGAAACCCTGGTTGTCTCTGTCTGCTGGCTTTTTCAATTAGAGGCTGAATATTTAACAAAATTGAGTTTTCTCCTTTTACAGCATATCTTTGATGCCACTGCTTTTTGTTATGCAAGACAAAAAAGCATCTTTTCCTTTTAATCTGATTTTGGACTGTGTGGAGGATTATTTGGCTCTTTTTGCCAGGCCATTTCTGTTCATGCGAGAACACTAAGTGACATACTATTCATTATCCTATTGCAATTATTTTATGGGTAAGAATGAAAAAGAATGAATGAATAGTTCATTATTTTGATTAGGAGAAAACATTAAATGCCTGGCACAGTATTTTCCATTCTTAGTTAAAATCTTAACCCAGTTTGCAAGTTTATGAATGTCTGCATAGCCACTGTTTTGCTACTTCGTACAGTTTGACTTCATTTAGTGAAGTCATTCATCATACACAGCAGTAATTAACTACAGCGAGTCACAGTCGAGCACAATTCGTCTTCTGCACAATTTCTGTTTAATTGAATTTAACATATTGGAAAAACATGAAATGTGGCCTATGGCCTTTTTTGTGTACATAAATACACAG